>NC_069503.1:558803311-559103311 GCF_027579735.1 Bombina bombina | reverse complement strand
GTGGTGGGTGGCAAACAGAGAGATATTTTTGTATTCAAAATAGCAGGTTTTACTCTTTGAAATCCCCCAGCCTTAAAGGGACAGTCTAGGCCAAAATAAACTTTCATGATTCAGATAGAGCATGTAATTTTAAACAATTTTCCAATTTACTTTTATCACCAATTTTGTTTGTTCTCTTGGTATACTTAGTTTAAAGCTTAACCTAGGAGGTTCATATGCTAATTTCTTAGACCTTGAAGCCCACCTCTTTCAGATTGCATTTTAACAGTTTTTCACCACTAGAGGGTGTTAGTTCACGTATTTCATATAGATAACACTGTGCTCATGCACGAGAAGTTATCTGGGAGCAGGCACTGATTGGCTAGACTGCAAGTCTGTCAAAAGAACTGAAAAAAGGGGCAGTTTGCAGAGGCTTAGATACAAGATAATCACAGAGGTTAAAAGTATATTATTATAACTGTGTTGGTTATGCAAAACTGGGAAATGGGTAATAAAGGGATTATCTATCTTTTAAAACAATAAAAATTCTGGTGTAGACTGTCCCTTTAATTTGCATTTCAATACCTAGCTATTAAACTGTATGTACATAAAGACAGAGCAGGCCTGCTCTTTCTGCAGGCTCTGCTCATTTAAATTGGCATATTCTTTAGAACAATAGGTGATGTTTTTAATAATCAAAAACAACTATTTCAAATACAAAAATAAACAAATATTTTACATTACAGTGTCCTGTTAAATCACCGGGCACAATCACAGAGTTTGCGTAAGTTTCAGTACAACTGCTGAAACCCACGTCGCCCCGTAAGTTTACCTTGCACATCGGTGGAATCACATAACACACGCCGCTATATAATATATTAAGTAGGCCGTATACATTTTTAATGCAAAATTGTGTTTTCAATATTTTTTTAAGGTGTTATTATGAGTGTAACTGTACTGTGAAATGTATTTTTGATATTTTTTGTGACACTTTTTATTCAAGCATAACAGTTAACCAGAGCTCTAAGGTTGCGATCCATGCACGTTAAATTCAATTGTGCTCAGCGAACAAGTTTACTTTCAACTTATAATACGTGTGCTACTTCTAACACGCGCAAACACCTGCAATAAACCCCTTATCGCTCGCGCCAAACAGAACGCCACTCGTAATCTAGCACTTATTTGGGTACCTAACTTGTTTTTATTAGTACAACAAAAGAAAGATCTATGAGCTCTGACATCAATAACATAATTAAATGAGACTATAACAACACCTATAAGGACATTAGACCCTTTATTTTAACTACTTTTTGCAGTCCAGTGATAAACCCTTTGCAAAGATGTTTCATAGTTAAAGGGATATGAAAGTCAAAATTAAACTTGCATGATTCAGATAGAGCATGTCATTTTAAGACACTTTTAAATTTACTTCTATTTTTAAATGTGCTTCGTTTTCTTGGTATCCCTTGTTGAAAAAGAATACACACATATCCTACACTAGTGGGAGCTAGCTGCTGATTGGTGCCTGCACACATTTGTCTGTTGTGATTGGCTAACTAGATGTGTTCAGCTAGCTGCAGTAGTACAATGCTGTTCCTTCAGCAAAGGATAACAATATAATGAAGCAATTTTGATAATAGAAATAATATGAAAGTTGTTTCAAATTGTATGTAGTATCCAAATCAAGAAAGAAAATGTTGGAGTTTCCTGTCCCTTTAAATTAGAGGAAAAGCAGGAATTAAATAATAAAAGATCCCAGGAGGGGAACTTGTTGGGGAGGGCTGAAAATAATATTGTACGTTGTGTGCAAAATTACCAAAGTCCGTTCCCAATGGAAACAGGGCTAATTTCCAACAGTGTGGATTTGATACGTGATCGGTATGATATACATTTGGGAAGAGGCCGCTCCGCTTCAACCCGGTGTGTGGGAAGATCTACCAAAATGATACAAGAAAAAGAGGGCGCCTCATAGTGTGGTATGTCCCCAAATGGGTGTAAAACTGTGAAAGGTAGAAGGCTTACCAGATGGTGTTTCACCATACTGTGACCGGTGCCAGCATGCAGACTAGCACTCTACAGTGGCTAGTACACTGTTTACAGGGGGTTCCCCTCAAAGGTGTCAACCAAAATTTCAAAGGATAAAAACAACGCTTTAATCTTATTGCCTGAAGAAACGACCTGTCCATTTGGTCGAGAAACGCGTTGTAGCTAAGATTAAAGCGTTGTTTTTATCCTTTGAAATTTTGGAAGTTGTCCTTTGTTTTTATTCTGTTTGCAAGTTCATCGGTGTGCCCAGAGTCTCACCGCAGCTTTCACTTGAAGCGTATCCAACACCGGATCACGGCTGACACCTTTGAGGGGAACCCCCTATAACAGTGTACTAGCCACTGTAGAGTGCTAGTCTGCATGCTGACACCGGTCACAGTACGGTGTAACACCATCTGGTAAGCCTTCTACCTTTGACAGTTTTACACCCATTTGGGGACATACCACACTATGAGGCACCCTCTTTTTCTTGTATCATTTTAGGAATTAAATAATATTGCACATTTTTAAATTATATTGTTTCTTTAATAAACTATTCTAACATGGAATATTTAAGTTAGTTGACAAGAAAATTATATGCATTGCAGTACAGACAATTTTACTTTATTATTTCCAATAGAGAAATATAAATAACGAAGAATTAAATATGCATTTTAAGAAGAAGAAACAGAGGGTGTGCAGTTTATTCCATTAAAAAAATATATCATAGGATATGTAGGAAGAATTTTCATAGACTTTATGCACAAAACAGAATCTGCCCCCCATGTTTTTTTTATTTTTTTTATTTTCTACATCATGTTGTGTTTAAAAGTGGAAATTAAAGGGACAGGAAATATGTTCTTTCATGATTCAGATAAAGAATACACTATTAAACCACTTTCTAATTTACTTTTATTATTTTCTCTTGTTGAAGGGACAGTAAATGTACTACTGAGAGATAGATGAAAGCAAATGACAAGAGGCATACTGTATATGTGCAACCACCAATCAGCAGCTTCTGAGCCTACCTAGCTATACTTTTCAACAAAGGATACAAAGAGGACAAAACAAATTAGATTATATAAATAAATTGGAAAGTTATTTAAAATTGATTGTTCTATTTGAAACACGAAAGAAAAAAAATTTGGTTCTTGTCTTTTTAAGCACCAATATATATATATATATATATATATATATATATATATATATATATATATATATATATATATATATATATATATATATATATATATATATATATATATATATAAAATAAAAACTAATCTGCAAAAAATATTTTAATTATAATTAACATGACCAACTGTCCATCAATCTTTATGCAGAAACATATTTATTCTGAATATACCCCATTATTCCATTATTGATCTGTTGCTACAGAGATATGTGGGCCTCATGTCTGCCATCCATTGATAAATGCTGACAGCATACACTAGTCCAATGCCGCCACCTGCACATTCGCAGCCATTCGGCCGCTAGTAGAGGGTGTCAGTTAACCCGATCGTATTACTGTCAGTGCCTCAGAGGTGGCGGACGAGTTAAGGAGCAGCTTCTTTCGCGCGGAAACAGATACTTGATGGGTTGATAAATCGACCCCATGATATTAAATTTTGTTTTCAATTCCTTTATGCCATATATAAACAGTATATATATATATATATATATATATATATATATATATATACTGTGTCTATATATATATATATATATATGTGTGTGTGTGAAATAAAGTAAAGAACTTTCAGCAGTCAACCATAAGTGTATCAAAAAACGTAGTGCTTTATTCCAGGATAAAACAACAGGACAAGCAGTAAAAATTTCAGAACATAGTCTGACCGGTTTTGGTCTAACTGACCGTAATCATAGACTGATGCATAACATGTGTAACATACATTTAAATAGCATGTATCTTATCCTGATTGGCTAAAAACAAACTTTACTATTACCTTACTATTCATTGGACACATTTATAATTATACATATTACTCTCGAAACATACATTAAGATAAAGCAATAATAATAAATGTTTGTGCATCTCCAATTCAACTAGGTAATGAAACATCCTAAGATAATGCTTGATCATCTTTGCAAATAATTAATGATGTCAAACTCAGAATTAAAACCTAAAGGTAATAAGCTTTTCATTTTAAATATCCAATAAGTTTCCTGTTTGCACAAAATTGGAAATTTGTCTCCACCTCTAGGAGGTTTCCTAATTTGTTCAATAGCTTTCCATCTCAATGTTTTAGTATTTTGATCATGTATTTCAATGAAATGCTTAGATAGCGCTGAACAGGTAACTTTATTAGATATGTAAGACAAATGCTCTTTTATACGTTTGCCAACTTCCCTTGTAGTTCTTCCTAAGTACTGTTTCTGGCAAAGACTGCATTCCACCAAATAAATGATGTACGGGCTCCTACAGTTTATACATCCTTTAGTAGGAAATATTTGTCCAGTAACAGTAGATTGGAATGTTTCACTGCTACGAATGTGGTCACAAGAGCCACAGTTCTTTCTGCCGTATTTGAATGTCCCATTATGATGTAACCAAGAACTGGTCACTTTTTTGTCACTTCTCAGCATACTTGGTGCTAATATATTTCCCAAAGTGACATTTCTTTGGGGGACAAACATGCAACCCTTTTCTACAGTGTGTCTAAGGGACTTGTCTCCCATTAGGATTGGAAGATTTTTCTTAACTATGGTACAGACTGCATCATATTGATTGGAAAAAGACTTGATGAATTTGGGTTTACAATCATCTATTTGGTTTGTTTTTTTGTTCTGAATCCCTTTTGTTTTAAGTAAAACTTCACGTTTTAATCCTTTAGTCTCAAAAAACGCCTTGTTAATAGTTTGTTTGGGATATCCCCTAACGATCATTCTGTCTCTAAGTTGTTTACTTTCAGATAGAAAATCACTTTCAAGGGAACAGTTTCACTTAGCTCGTAGGAACTGGCTCTTAGCAATACCTTTAAATACATGTTTGGGGTGACTGGAATGGGCATGTAGAAGACTATTGCCTGAGATGGGCTTTCTATAAAGAGTGGAAATAATTTTTCCACTCCCCACATCGCCCATCAAGGTAACATCTAAAAAATTTACCCTGTCCCTATTCCATTCAGAAGTGAATGTTATTAGCACCAAGTATGCTGAGAAGTGACAAAAAAGTGACCAGTTCTTGGTTACATAATAATGGGACATTCAAATACGGCAGAAAGAACTGTGGCTCTTGTGACCACATTCGTAGCAGTGAAACATTCCAATCTACTGTTACTGGACAAATATTTCCTACTAAAGGATGTATAAACTGTAGGAGCCCGTACATCATTTATTTGGTGGAATGCAGTCTTTGCCAGAAACAGTACTTAGGAAGAACTACAAGGGAAGTTGGCAAACGTATAAAAGAGCATTTGTCTTACATATCTAATAAAGTTACCTGTTCAGTGCTATCTAAGCATTTCATTGAAATACATGATCAAAATACTAAAACATTGAGATGGAAAGCTATTGAACAAATTAGGAAACCTCCTAGAGGTGGAGACAAATTTCCAATTTTGTGCAAACAGGAAACTTATTGGATATTTAAAATGAAAAGCTTATTACCTTTAGGTTTTAATTCTGAGTTCGACATCATTAATTATTGGCAAAGATGATCAAGCATTATCTTAGGATGTTTCATTACCTAGTTGAATTGGAGATGCACAAACATTTATTATTATTATTGCTTTATCTTAATGTATGTTTCGAGCGTAATATGTATAATTATAAATGTGTCCAATGAATAGTAAGGTGTTGTCATCATCATGATTTAATGCTAGACTATATCTATTTTCTATATTTATTTCCCATATGATTCATTATCACTTTATGGGATAAGCTATAGATTAGTATATCATTTTGCCTAAACTCTACTATATATTCTTGATACAACTGTCTATAAGCATAAGCATGAAGATATGTATTTGCTTAAATATATTCCTATTTTGCCAGTTTCTGTATTCCATGTGAGAATATATATACACATATATATATATTCTTTATAAAATATTTTTTGTACATAAACTCTCTATATTCTTGAACATTTTATATGTAATATGATATTTGCTTAAAGGGTCTATTATTGTCCTCTTCACCACTTACCGTCTATATCAGGGGTGTCCAAACTTTGCTCTCCAGAGGTTTTGGAACTACATTTCCCATGATGCTCAGCTAGATAAAATGCTGGCTGAGCATCATCGGAAATGTAGTTCCAAAACCTCTGGAGAGCAAAGTTTGGACACCCATGGTCTATATGGTTTAACAAATTTTATTTATGTATAGCCATTTAATAAGTGTGATTCATTGGTGTCAGTACATATGGAGTTAAAATTTCTGACTGTTTGTTTTTAGCCAATCAGGATAAGATACATGCTATTTAAATGTATGTTACACATGTTATGCATCAGTCTACGATTACGGTCAGTTAGACCAAAACCGGTCAGACTATGTTCTGAAATTTTTACTGCTTGTCCTGTTGTTTTATCCTGGAATAAAGCACTACGTTTTTTGATACACTTATGGTTGACTGCTGAAAGTTCTTTACTTTATTTCATTTATACCCGGTGGACTGTGGGGTGTCTACCTATTATCAGCAGTTTCTACCGTTGATATCATCCCTGGCTCAATTGGCATTATACCTATTGGGACATCTAAGAAGCACTTTTCTGTCAGCCTATATGCAGTTGTGCTGTTCAGGATTCACCTACATTTGCCACCATCATTGCCGCTATCTAAGTGAGGAGATGCCTATAGCTGGAAGTATCGTGCTGTGACATGGGAATCCCTGGCTGCATCAAGGTCTTAGTTACGGCTCTACAAAGTTATCGATTGGTTGGCAGGAGACCACGTGACGTGCGACGTAGCAGTCACATGATACCGGAAATTATTTGCTCTCAGATGTGAACGCCGGGACGGCACTGTTCTGCGGAGATAGGAGCTTCTACTTTTCTCCACGGCTGGTTGTCGCTTCCTGGGTGAGTGTACCGGTGTCAGTTCTCACGCTGTGCCCAAGGGCCTAGAGAGGAGCTGCTCCAGTCTTTTCCTGCACGTATCCACTGAACTTTGCTGACTACGCTGCGTACCTTTCTGCAATTGAGACACTACAAGCCTTCTTATTAACTACACCTGATAAAAGACTTAGGTCACTTTTCTACATATGCTCATGGGACTGACCATTTAAGTACGATGGGACTTGTGCTTTTAGGCTTAAGCCTGCATATTTGTGTCCTTTGATTACATGTGACCTATGTGGCTGCTATTGTTTAATACAATTGTCTTAGATACTCAATATATATCTCTTCTCTTTATTCTTAATATATATGTGTGTATACTATGTTTGTATGTATGTGTGTGTGTTTATATGTATGTGTGATGTGTGTGTGTTTATTTGTATGTGTGTGTGATGTGTGTGTTTATATGTATGTGTGATGTGTGTGTTTATATGTATGTCTGTGTGTGTGTGTTTATATGCGTGTGTGTTTATATGTATGTGTGTTTATATGTATGTGTGTGTGTTTATTTGTATGTGTGATGTGTGTGTGTGTTTATTTGTATGTGTGTGTGTGTTTATATGTATGTGTGTGTGTGTTTATATGTATGTGTGATGTGTGTGTTTATTTGTGTGTGTGTTTATATGTATGTGTGTTTATATGTATGTGTGTGTGTTTATATGTATGTGTGATGTGTGTGTGTGTGTTTATTTGTATGTGTGTGTGTTTATATATGTGTGTGTGTGTGTTTATATCTATGTGTGATGTGTGTGTGTTTGTATGTATGTGTGATGTGTGTGTGTTTATATGTGTGTGTGTGTTTATATGTTTGTGTGTGTGTATGTTTATATGGATGTGTGTGTGTTTATATGTATGTGTGTGATGTGTGTGTTTATATTTATGTGTGTGTGTGTGTGTGTTTATATGTACAGTTGTATGCAAAAGTTTAGGCACTCCTGACAATTTCTATGATTTTCATTTATAAATAATTGGGTGATTGGATCAGCAATTTCATTTTGATCTATCAAATAACTGAAGGACACAGTAATATTTCAGTAGTGAAATGAGGTTTATTGGACTAACAGAAAATCTGCAATATGCATCCAAACGAAATTAGACAGGTGCATACATTTGGGCACCCTTGTCATTTTGTTGATTTGAATACCTGTAACTACCTAGCACTGATTAATTTGAACACACAATTGGTTTGGTGAGCCCATTAAGCCTTGAACTTCATAGACAGGTGCAACCAATCATGAGAAAAAGTATTTAAGGTGGCCAATTGCAAGTTGTTGTTCTCTTTGACTCTCCTCTAAAGAGTTGCAACATGGGGGCCTCAAAACAACTCTCAAATTACCTGAAAACAAAGATTGTTCAACATTATGGTTTAGGGAAGGCTACAAAAAGCTATCGCAGAGATTTAAGCTGTCAGTGTCCACTGTGAGGAATATAGTGAGGAAATGGAAGACCACAGGCACAGTTCTTGTTAAGGCCAGAAGTGGCAGGCCAAGTAAAATATTGGAAAGGCAAAGGATGGTGAGAACAGTCAAAAACAGCCCACAGACCACCTCCAAAGACCTGCACTTTGCACAAGGAGAAGCTGTATGGGAGAGTGATGCGGAAGAAGCCTTTTCTGCACACACGTCACAAACAGAGTCGCTTGAGGTATGCAAACGCACATTTGGACAAGCCAGTTTCATTTTGGAAGAAGGTGCTGTGGACTGATGAAACAGAGATTGAGTTATTTGGTCATAACAAGGGGCATTATGCATGGCGGCAAAAGAACACAGCGTTCCAAGACAAACATTTGCTACCCACAGAGAAATTTGGTGGATGTTCCATCATGCTGTGGGGCCATGTGGCCAGTGCCAGTACTGGGAATCTTGTTAAAGTTGAGGGTCGCATGGATTACACTCAATATCAGCAGATACTTGAGATTGATGTTGAGGAATCAGTCACAAAGTTAAAGTTATGCCTGGCTGGATATTTCTACAAGACAACGACCGAAAACACTGCTCAAAATCTACTGACATTTATGCAGAGGAACAAGTACAATGTTCTGGAATGGTCATTACAGTCCCCAGGCCTGAATATCATTGAAAATCTATGGGGTGATTTGAAGCGGGCTGTCCATGCTCGGCAACCATCAAACCTAAATGAACTGGAGATGTTTTGCAAGGAGGAATGGTCAAAAATACCTTCATCCAGAATCCAGACACTCATTACAGGCTATAGAAAGCGTCTAGAGGCTGTTATTTCTGCTAAAGGAGGCTCTACTAAATATTGATGCAATAATTCTGTTGGAGTGCCCACATTTATGCACCTGTCAAATTTAATTTGGATGCATTTTGCACATTTTCTGTTAATCCAATAAACCTCATTTCACTGCTGAAATATTACTGTGTCCTTCAGTTATTTGATAGATCAAAATGAAATTGCTGATCCAAACACCCAATTTTTTATATATGAAAATAATTGAAATTGTCAGGGGTGCCTAAACTTTTGCATACAACTGTATCTGTGTGTTTGCTTTTATATGTGTGTGTGTGTGTTTATATGTATGTATGTGTGTTTATATGTATGTGTGTGTGTTTATATGTATGTATGTATGTGTGATGTGTGTGTGTTTATATGTATGTGTGTGTGTTTATATGTATGTGTGTGTGTGTTTATATGTATGTGTGTGTGTGTGTGTGTTTATATGTATGTGTGTGTGTTTATATGTATGTATGTGTGTGTGTTTATATGTATGTGTGTGGGATGTGTGTGTGTGTGTGTGCGTGTTTATATGTATGTGTGTGTGTGTTTATATGTATGTATGTGTGTTTATATGTATGTGTGTGTGTTTATATGTATATGTATGTGTGTGTGATGTGTGTGTGTTTATATGTATGTGTGTGTGTTTATATGTATGTGTGTGTGTTTATATGTATGTGTGTGTGATGTGTGTGTGTTTTTATGTATGTATGTGTGTTTATATGTATGTGTGTTGTTTATATGTATGTGTGTGTGATGTGTGTGTGTTTATATGTATGTGTGTGTGTTTATATGTATGTGTGTGTGATGTGTGTGTGTGTTTATATGTATGCGTGTGTGTTTATATGTATGTATGTGTGTTTATATGTATGTGTGTGTGTTTATATGTATGTGTGTGTGATGTGTGTGTGTTTATATGTGTGTGTGTGTGTTTATATGTATGTGTGTGTGATGTGTGTGTGTGTGTTTATATGTATGTGTGTGTGTGTTTATATGTATGTGTGTGTGTTTATATGTATGTGTGTGTGATGTGTGTGTTTATATGTATGTGTGTGTGTTTATATGTATGTGTGTGTGATGTGTGTGTGTTTATATGTATGTATGTATGTATGTGTGTGTGATGTGTGTGTGTTTATATGTATGTATGTATGTATGTGTGTGTGATGTGTGTGTGTTTATATGTATGTGTGTGTGTGTTTATATGTATGTATGTATGTGTGTGCGATGTGTGTGTGTTTATATCTATGTGTGTGTGATGTGTGTGTGTTTATATGTATGTGTGTGTGTTTATATGTATGTGTGTGTGATGTGTGTGTGTTTATATGTATGTGTGTGTGATGTGTGTGTGTGTGTGTTTATATGTATGTGTACTATTATTATAAACATTAATTTTTTTTACAATATAAACATATTGTTTTATAACATTTAAATGACACATTTCACACTAACAAAATAGTTTTGTAACAAATACATAAAAATATGTTTTCTGCTGAATTTTTATAGACTGTTTAAAATCTGTGATAAACAAAATAAGGTTTAAAGCAATTTCAGACAGCTGCAAGATGACAGTAACTAATTTAACATAACTCTCAGGTACTATTTTATATTATTTCAGCCAAACACAAGAATCTTGCTGTTTTGTGCACAACAATTTGAAGTGATATGATTGTTTATAATACTTATTGAATAAAACATTTTTTTCTTCTTCCTATACTTTATGTTTCAGCGGGATCTCGGGCATCTTACACAAGCCAGCATAGTCATTTGGGTTCTGAACTAAGGGCCTTGCAGTCGCCGGAGCATCATATAGACCCTATTTATGAAGACAGAGTATATCAAAAGGCCCCTATGAGAAGCCTTAGCCAAAGCCAGGGAGACCCATTACTGCCAGCACACACCAGCTCATATCGCACAAACACAGGTAAGCACAGCATTTCTTTTCTATCAAGTTTCAAGAGATCACATTTAATGATAGAAGTAAATTACAAAACTTATATGAAATGTTAATATTTGTTCATATAGATGCTCTAATATTTTTAGATAAAGCTCTCCATAGAGATCAGTCTGTCTTATTCCTATTACATATTCCTTTTACATACAGAAAATATTCACTAAAATATGTGACAGCCTACTGTAATCTGTATTTATTGATTTATTTATTTTGTGAATATATAGCAGTATCTAATTTTCCCATTGGTCATCATGTGTGTAAGAACTTCTTTAACACTGATTTTAATGATTCAGATAGAGTATGGAATGTTTTTTTTATTTGCTTTTTCCATAAATTGTTTATATTGAGTTTTTTGTGCATTACAATGAAAATGTGCATTAAACAATAAACAAACAGAAGTTTTCCGGTAATCAGGTAGTAAGTAAAAAAAAAAATCAGATAAAGTGGTTCATAGTACATGTGTCTGCATACATCAAAAAACATATCCTCTTATTCCTAGGCGATAACCAATAACTATCCAGTATTAAGCATCAGGGCCAGTGGGAACCTCTGGAGGGTTCAGGTATTTATGAAGTGTTGTCTCCCAATAGAACTTTATGTCTAGGAGCATTTCAAGTTTTTGGGTTCTAAAGTACCCATATTCTTCAAGAATTAGAGAGTTGCTCATATGAGAGATCTGATCTGTTATTGTGGGAGTAGAAGGTTTTTTCCATTGTGTGGCTTTCAGGGATTTTGCTGAATTTAAGGAAAACTTTATGAGGCGGGTGCGTAATTGGCATGTTTTTATTGGAAATGAGTTTAGTATTGCCATGACGGGGGTTAGTGAGAACAGGGGGCACATCAGGGTTTGTAAGAAGGTTTCTAAGGATTTCCAAAAGGGATTGAGTTTGAGGCAGGACCACCACATGTGAAGCATGGTACCTTTGGAGCCGCATCCCCTCCAGTATCTGTCGGAGGAGATGGGGTATATACTTTTCAGGCATGCTGGTGTTAGATACCACCTGGAATTTTATAGTTTAGTTCTAGAAGCTTAGTGGATGTGGAGGACTTTTTAGTAAGTTTTTTCTATAGTCACTGTCATACACAATGTTTCGAAGGGCGTTAATGGTCGTGTCCACTCTAGTTTGTATTTGGATGTGTTTAAAAGCTGTTGTAGTTGCCTATGTTTGAGCCATTGTGCAAAGGCTCCGCTAAGAAGATCTTTCAATTCGGATATAGGTTTTAGTTGTGAACCGTTAAGTAATTTGTGGATGGGGATCGTATAGCTTATTTCGAGGTTGGTCGGTATATTGCCAGCATAGTCTAGGCCTCCTAGAAATTCCGCGTTTTGGGATATCGGGGATAGTGGGTATCTGGGTGTGGTAATATGTGGAAGCATTTTTTGAATCTTAGAGCATGCAATTTTAAATATCTTTCTAATTTACTTATAATATCTATTTTTCTTCTTTCTCTTGATATCTTTTGTCGAAAAGCAGGGACGCATGCTGGCCCTTTCTGGAGCACTATATGGCAGCAGTTTTGCAAGACTGTAAGCACTATTTCCTGCCATTTAGTGCTGCAGATATCATGGGAATGAAGCAAATTTGATAATAGTAGTAAAATGCTAAGCTCTGTCTGAATAACAAAAGAAAATGTTTGGGTTTAATATTTTTTTAACCCATTGACTGCCATAAAGGCCTTCACATGCCTATAAAATTGATATATTCCAAGTCTAACTGACAGCCAAGGGGGTAGATAGGTGCAAACAAAATGATTCACCTTATGACCATTTTTGTCACACTTTATTTTTTTCAAGTTTCAATATTTCATATAGTTGCTTTGCAGAATAATTTAGACGTTGAGGCTTTAAAGGGACACAAAACCCAAAATATTTTCTTTCATGATTCAGATAAAACATACAATATTAAACAACTTTGCAATTTACTTCTATTATTACATTTTCTTTGTTTTTGTGTTATCCTTTGTTGCATGTGTATGCAGCAATATAATGTTATACATTAGCAAGAGCACTAGATGGCAGCACTATTTTCTGTCATGTAGTGCCCCAGGCATGTGCATGCTACCTATTTAGATATCTCTTCAACAAAGAATAACATGAGAACTAAGCACATTTGAACATAGTGGATTAGAAACTTTTCAAAAATTGTATTCCCTATCTAAATATTTAGAGCTAAAAAGGACATGAAACCCAAAATTGTTCTTTCATGATTCAGTCTGTGATAAATAATGTCCCACATCCCTTAAAACCCAAGTTATAATATTTGCATTTTTAAATTAGAAATTTGAGAACAGGTAAATTAAATTCCAGATAGAAATCATACTCAGACTGTACAAAAGTTATTAGTGGGTCCCCTAAAGATCAGCACTGGGCCCTTTTGTTTTTAATATTTGTATAAATCACTTTGAAGAATGCTAAAATAGCACCATATCTATTTTTGCAGATGATAAATAGTTGTGTAAGGTAATTACTCTGCTAGGGGATTTACAAAAAAATGGAAGAATGGGCTGATAAATGGCAAATGAGATTTAATACTAGTCAATATAAGGTTCTTTATTTCGGGAGCAAAAATATGCAAGTTACCTATTATTTTAATTAGATTAGATTTAGCAAAACAGAGGAGGAAAAGGGTTTGGATGCACTCATAGATATGGAGACATGGAGGTGCGCCCAATAGGAAGGGACAGTATGGATATCCCTTTAGGTGGAAAAAGACAAGGAGAGCAGGGAAAAGAACAAAGAAAATCGGGAAGAAAAAATCAAGCAGAACAAGAAGGACTAACTGTTCTTAATCTTTCGGACACTAAACTAACAGCAGAACAAATTACATTGTTGTCTAGGGGATTGGGTTTCGCACCGACCAACACCTTCTCAGCGTTTAAAACATTGTTGGATGTCAACAAATTCATTAGGAAGTTGACATTGAGGAGGTTTTTTTCGGTGCGCGAAGCCATCACCAAACTAAGTTTGATACAAAGTACCAATTTACAGTCTAGAGAGGTTACATCCCAAGATTTAAATGGTACAGGTGATAATGTATATGGGTTTGACACAGAAGTATATCAACCATTTTTGTAGATAAAATCTTGTTAGAGGGACTTAGGGATATGGAGGGTGAATATGGCCCTGAAAACAGTGATATCCCCACTCCTGTAAAACAATCCTCTAGTTTCTATCCTATCCAGTTTAGGGGTCCTGCTTTGAATCTTTACCAGAAGAGAATAGAGAGAGAAATTTTGGCTTTAGAGGATACTGTGAAACAAAAGAAGATGGTAGGGTCCAATCTAACAAGAAAGGAAAAAGCTGCCTTGGCATCACTTGAGAATAATACTAATTTGGTTATCCGGAATTCAGATAAAGGCGGCAACGTAGTCGTTCTTAATAAGAAGGACTATGTGCAAGAGAGCATTAGGCAACTTAATGACCCTTCTACTTATAGGAGGTTAGATTCCAATCCCATGCATTTATTCAAGGCCAAATTGGTTAGAGTACTTGAACAGACTGTCTCTATTGGACTCCTCACCAGGGAACAGCTGGAATTTTTGATTCCTGAGAATCCACGGATTCCGATTTTCCATTATTTACCCAAAACGCATAAAAGTTTGACCCAACCCCCGGGACGACCTATTGTCTCGGGGATAGGGTCACTGCTCGAACCCACCTCAGAGTGGATGGATTCTATCTTGCAGCCCCTGGTGAGGGGTCTTAAGAGTTACTTGAGGGATTCTACACATCTCCTACAGTTGCTAAAAAACCTTAAATGGGAAAAGGAGTATAAGTGGATTGTGGTAGACGCCACTGCACTTTACTAGAGTATACCCCATCATATGGGGATAAAGGCAATTGGTACTTTTTTGACAAACATACACGATTTACTGATGAGGTCAAATCTGTATTATGTGAAGTTATTGAGTTTCTATTGAAGCATAATTTTTTTATGTTCGATAGGGAATTCCACATACAGGTTTGCGGAACTGCCATGGGGGCTAAATTTGCCCCCTCATTCGCAAACCTGTATGTGGGATTGTGGGAGGATCTCTATTTGTACACCGAAAATAATCCCTTTAAAGAAAACATAGTTTTCTATATGCGTTTTATTGACGATTTGATATTCATAGACAAGGAACCATTTGTGTATGAAGATTTTCTCGGATATTTGTGCCAAAATGAGTTCAATCTTAAGTTTGTGGGGGATCTGTATGAGTCAGTGGTTAACTTCTTGGATCTTACTCTAAAAGGAGATGTGGAAACTGGTGAGGTGATCAGTGACACTTATCGTAAGTTGACAGCTGGGAATACAATTCCACATGCTGGATCATGTCACCCACCACATTTGGTACGATCTATCCCCAGGGGTCAACTTATGAGACTGTGTAGAAATACTAATTCAGATAGCCTTTTTGACGCACAAGCTAAGACCCTCATTGAGCGCCTCATAGCAAGAGGTTATGATGAAAATCTCTTGGACCAGGCTTTTAATGAGGTGAGACAAAAATCCCAGCAGGAATTAATTAGAGGGACCAGGAAACAAAATATTATAAAACATGATACTGTAGTATTCTCAACTGAATACTCTAAACAATTCTATCAGGTATGCTCTATCTTGAGGAGGAATCTTCATTTGTTAGAAAATGATGATGTTTTAAGACCAATTATTGGTTCATGTAAATTTGTGCCGAGAAGGGCACCTACATTGTCATCTAAGTTGTCCCCTAGTTTAATTTGCTCCAACAACTCCGATAGAAGTGATTGGATTAGGAGGAGAGGAACCTATAAATGTGGCCATGGTTCTTGTATAACTTGTGGTTTTGTGCAAGTAGGTGATGGGTTCAGGAGTAGCCAGACAGGAGAAGAGTTTAAACATAAATTCTACGCCAATTGCAGAACTACTTTTGTAGTTTATCTCCTTGAATGCAAGCACTGTAACCTGCAGTATACAGGTCAAACGAGTAGGGAGTTGAGGTCCAGATTTAGGGAACATGTTAGGGACACCAAGGAGTATGTAAAAGAATCAGCAATAGCCAGACATTTTAATCTGGTACACATGACCAATATTTTTGAAATGAGGGTTCAGGTAATAGATCGCGTCATGTTTCCACCTAGGGGTGGCGATAGGAATAGGCTGTTGTTAAAGCAAGAATTGTATTGGATATATAAATTGAGAACTATAACCCCCCTAGGTCTTAACCCCGAATGAGACATGAGTTATTTTGTAGAATAATACATTTGATTTATTTTTTCTATCATTATGTTAGTATATTTAAGTTATTCATCTATCTCCTATATGGGTTTTTGTATCTATCCCCTATATGGGCTTTTTGTATCTATCCCCTATATGGGCATTTTGTATGTTATATATTGTATTTGATATATATATATATATATATATATATATATATTTTTTTTTTACTAACATGTATAACTTATGTTCCTCAGGAGGTAAAATCAATACAATTTTGTCTTCTAACAATCTTGTTATATAACAGTTGGTTGGAAATGGTGTAATACTGATTTTACTGGTGATGGAGATGTATTCTCCAATACAGTTTACAGTAACTTAAAAAGTTTTCTATTTCACACAATATATAAGAGAAATGTTGGTTCTGTATAACATAATAATTCTGAGTGGGATAATGTAATTTAATATCTTGTTCTTGTTCAGGTTGTTTATTTGTTCCTTCTTCCACACGACATACATAGAGTTTGTAATGAGGTAGATTCTGATATGTATTTTTAACACTGTTGTAGTTTTTAATGTGTAATTGTCTTCAGGTGTTCTGTGCCTTTAAATAGGCTATGAACACTGAACAAACTCACCCTATGATTAAGTGCTCAACTGAGCACGAAACTAGTCATGGAGTTTGTGTGCCCTGTACTGCCTATATTTTAAATGATATAATAAAGGTTTAACTTTTTTATCTTTTTTTTATCTTATTTTGTCAGCCCTTGCTTTCACTCCTTACAGTGCAGCTGTCTGCTCTCTTTTTGCAGTGTTCATTCACGGCTGCACCGGCCGTTTTTTTGGCAGCTTGCACCCCTGCAGCCTGTGTACGTTGGTGTGCTCTGTTTTTCCTCCCCGGATCAAGCTATCACTTCCGCGTTTGTAGCGGCTGGATTCTTGGGAAGTCTGCACTCATAGATAATCAACTAAAAATGAGTGTGCAGTGGAAGGCAGAAGCTTCTATGGCAAATAATATACAAACGTACTAAAAGAGGCATAGATGTAAGGGAAGAAAGCATAATTATGTCACTATATAAATCTCTGGTAAGACCTCACCTTGAGTATGGAGTGCAGTTCTGGGGACAAATTTTAAAAAAGTACATTGCATAATTATAAAGTTTGGAGAAGGGCCACAAAACTAATAAGGAGAATGAGGATTTAAACTATGTGGAGAGGTTAACAAAAGCAAAAAACTTGAAAGGTGATGATTGCTACATATAAATATTTACAGAGTTGGTGAATACGCTGTTTATTCCATGCAATTGTTTGTGACAAGAGGTCATATAGAACAAGGCTAGATTAATGGAGATTAAAAACTCCAACAATTTAAATGTTTTTCACTGTAAGAACAATCAAATTGTGAAACTCATTGTCAAAGGAGGTAGTAAATGCCAATACATTTATAAAATTTACAGATACATGTATGGCTAAAAACAGAATTCAGGGATATGATTGGTTTGTTGTGTTAAATGGTTTGGCTCCTAATTGTGTTAATATAAACTTAGTTGGCAGGTTCTTTATTGTAAATTAGGTAGTATCCGTATAGGTTGAACTCAATGTACTTTTGTCTTCTTTCAACCTCATCTACATAAAGTTACGTAGATAATAATATAGCATAATATGGATAGATTCTGATTTATCAGTTATGTAGTAGATACTGGGTGCTCATGTGTGAAATAATATTGGGTCTGAAGAGAAGTCTCCAGCTTGTGGCAGGAAATGTATCAGCTGTAGCCATCACCACATTTTATGTAGTCTATGTGGAAGGTACATTGTTTCTATGGAGTATCAAAAATAAAAGTTATACTTATTTTTTTTTAATCAGTCCAGTTTTTCAATAATAAGAGTTTAACAGTGAAACATATATATATGCAGTTGCTATTTATACATATTGGTAGGCAAATAATCTGTTTGTAGAAAGTATTGTGTTTTAAAAATTGAATATAATGTTCTGAAGCTCGGTATTGTGCTGTCAGCTTTAAACTGTCATTTTGAATGTGGTAAAACTGATATGCTACAGACTGTTATCTTGTGTATGGCACAAGTAAGCTAAAAGAGATATGTTACCGGCTGTTCTCTTGTGTATAGCACAAGTAAGCTAAAAGAGATATGTTACCGGCTGGTCTCTTGTGTATGGCACAAGTAAGCTAAAAGATATGTTACTGGCTGTTCTTTTGTGTATGGCACAAGTAAGCTAAAAGAGATATGTTACTGGCTGTTCTCTTGTGTATGACACAAGTAAGCTAAAATATATGTTACCGGCTGTTCTCTTGTGTATGGCACAAGTAAGCTAAAAGAGATACAGTGGGGCAAAAAAGTATTTAGTCAGCCACCAATTGTGCAAGTTCTCCCACTTAAGAAGATGAGAGAGGCCTGTAATTTTCATCATAGGTATACCTCAACTATGAGAGACACAATGTGTAAACAAATCCAGACAATCACTTTGTCTGATTTGGAAAGAATTTATTTGCAAATTATGATGGAAAATAAGTATTTGGTCAATATCAAAAGTTCATCTCAATACTTTGTTATATATCCTTTGTTGGCAATGACAGAGGTAAAACGTTTTCTGTAAATCTTCACAAGGTTGTCACACACTGTTGCTGGTATGTTGGCCCATTCCTGCATGCAGATCTCCTCTAGAGCAGTGATGTTTTGGGGCTGTCACTGGGCAACAAATACTTTCAACTCCCTCCAAAGGTTTTCTATGGGGTTGAGATCTGGAGACTGGCTAGGCCACTCCAGGACCTTGAAATGCTTCTTACGAAGCCACTCCTTCGTTGCCCGGGTGGTGTGTTTGGGATCATTGTCATGCTGAAAGACCCAGCCATGTTTCATCTTCAATGCCCTTGCTGATGGAAGGAGGTTTGCACTCAAAATCTCATGATACATGGCCCCATTCATTCTTTCATGTACACGGATCAGTCGTCCTGTTCCCTTTGCAGAGAAACAGCCCCAAAGCATGATGTTGCCACCCCCATGCTTCACAGTAGGTATGGTGTTCTTTGGTTGCAACTCAGCATTCTCTCTCCTCCAAATACGATGAGTTGTGTTTCTACCAAACAGTTCTACTTTGGTTTCATCTGACCATATGACATTCTCCCAATCTGCTTCTGGATCATCCAAATGCTCTCTAGCATACTTCAGACGGGCCCGGACATGTACTGGCTTAAGCAGGGGGACACCTCTGGCACTGCAGGATCTGAGTCCCTGGCGGCGTAGTGTGTTACTGATGGTAGCCTTTGTTACGCTGGTCCCAGCTCTCTGCAGGTCATTCACTAGGTCCCCCCGTGTGGTTCTGGGATGTTTGCTCACCGTTCTTGTGATCATTTTGACCCCACAGGGTGAGATCTTGCGTGGAGCCCCAGATCGAGGAAGATTATCAGTGGTCTTGTATGTCTTCCATTTTCTAATTATTGCTCCCACAGTTGATTTCTTCACACCAAACTGTTTGCCTATTGCAGATTCAGTCTTCCCAGTCTGGTGCAGGTCTACAATGTTGTTTCTGGTGTCCTTCGACAGCTCTTTGGTCTTCACCATAGTCGAGTTTGGAGTGTGACTATTTGAGGTTGTGAACAGGTGTCTTTTATACTAATAACAAGTTCAAACAGGTGCCATTAATACAGGTGAGTGGAGGACAGAGGAGCCTCTTAAAGAAGAAGATACAGGTCTGTGAGAGCCAGAAATCTTGCTTGTTTGTAGGTGACCAAATACTTATTTTCCACCATAATTTGCAAATAAATTCTTTCCAAATCAGACAAAGTGATTGTCTGGATTTGTTTCCACATTTTGTCTCTCATAGTTGAGGTATACCTATGATGAAAATTACAGGCCTCTCTCATCTTCTTAAGTGGGAGAGCTTGCACAATTTGTGGCTGACTAAATACTTTTTTTGCCCCACTGTATGCTTCTGGCTGTTCCCTTCTGTATGGCACAAGTAAGCTAAAAGAGAGGGTACATAGCAATTCTTAGTTGAATATTAATTTGAAATAGAAAATAATAAGCTATGGCTGTTGTGTTTTGTTTTGGCACACCACAAAGTATACATATTTGCTTTGCATTAATGAAACATATTGACACTGAGCTAACAAATCAAAGGTGAAATGTCATACTAGTGGGGGAGGGGGGCTATTCATTTTCTACTACATATTCCTGCTCTTTTAATTAAAGGGTCATGCTACTCTTATGCTAAAATAATTTGAAAGTGATGCAGCATATCGGTCAAAAGCTGACTAGAAACTATCACATGAACATCTCTTTAGACAAAGATAATTTTTTACCTCAATATTTCTTCAGTAGCCACATCCCATTGTACAGGAACTTTAACAGCATAAAATCTGAAAAAACAAGTAATTTTTACAGCGCTCAGTGCTTAGGCTGTCAGACAAACTATTACAAACTGTTTGGCATAATATCCAGTACAGCTTTTAATAACGGTCTATGAGGAAGGCGTAAGCTGAAACGCGTAAGACCTCTGCTACATCGGCCCTTTGTTTTACCTGATTGTGATGTTGGGCGATATTGACTAGTTGTATTTTTACCCATTTTTATTAATGTATTGATGTTCTTAATTTTTACCTGTCCCTCTGCCTCGCCACTTTGTGCTTTTAAATTGCAGCATAAAATCTGGATGCTAAGCAAAAGAGTGTGCATCTGGCATGTGCAGGCACAGTAACTATATTTTCTTTCTTAGCTCAAGATAGTTTGCTGCGAAATCCAGCGAGATTATGGGGAAATGTCACAATGCATATAAAAGTAACTAGAGTAGCTGAGGGTAATTACTCTGGTAAGCTGATCTAAGCTTTAAATACATAAAAGCACAGATTTACATCATAAAACTTTATACTTCACACAGTTCCATTAAGGACAGATGAGACTTTATGTTGAGTAACATGTCCCTTTAAATTCACTTCCCCCCCCCCCCCCCCCTAATTTACCTCTCATGACTGATGTACAGTGCTGGATTTATAATAAGGCAGAGTAGGCATGTGCCTACAGACGCCCTCCATAGAGGGGTGTCTGTCTGTGCCTATTATAAAAACTTCTCAGCTGGTGACCTTAACTAAGATGGCTGTTGTCAGGGAAATAACAGCATTGCACATGTGTGGCCATCTTTGTAAAGGTCTCCACAAGTGTTACGCATGTGTGGCATCCAGCTTCACCTGCGTATGCTCAATGCTTGTGGCAGCCTTAACAAAGATGGCTGCCGCACAAGTGCAGTGTTGCTATTTTCAATGCCCGGGGCCATCTTAGATAAGGTCGCCAGCAAATTGGTGAGCGAAGAGCCAGGGGGGATTCAGATTTTGGTGCCTACAGGCTCCTGGGCTGTAAATCCAGCCCTGCTTATGTAGAGCAAAGAATGTGCAAAAAGACACTAGTTGCTATTTAATGGCTATTAGCGCCTTTGAAAAACTGATGTTCTTTTATGAAGATTGGGGGTACTTAACAACCCCGTAGAGCTGTTGCAGATTTCATGTCATTTGTTTAGTTTAGAAAATCAGAATATGAAAAGTATTTTTGTATCAGTAGCATTTCTGAATCTCAGCATCAAGTAAAATGTGACATAGTTGCTTCAGTAGCTACGGAAAAAATGCTTATTTGTTTACTGCTGAAATATTTTAGATGACTTATTTTTTTGCAGTTGTATTTATTTTCCTCTGTGTGGCCATTTTGTATGTATTTTATCCACAAAATAATGTTCAGCCTTAAATTGCATTTTTTTTTGTAATGATAGAATTTGAATACAGTGCCCTTTACAGGAAAAGCATTTCAAAATTGTGTCACCATTCAAGATACATTTGCCCTTTTCACAGGCCAATAAATACCAGACGGCTCAAATATACATTGTTAGTTCAGGAAAAAATCTGTTTAGTGACAAGAAGTGGAGAGTTTGGGAACCATAAGAAATGTATATTAAGTTTTTATCCCATAATGTCTTAAAGTTAAGTAATTTAAAGGAAGGGATGTCATTTCATGTTAGTATTAATATTGTTTTGAAAGTGGCAGAATATTGTACTTCAAAGTTTCAACTGCATGTGGTGAAAAACCCTCATAAAATGTTTACTCATGCACAGTAAAAGCACTTTGCATTGCACTCTCGTATATTTTGTTCTGTTCACTTTTCTTGTGATTCACATATTATAAGTGCGGTTTTCAACTACCCTAGAGAGAAATGAGTGAATCCTGCAGTATTCACAACTCTGACCAGGCTATATGCTACGCAGTGATTGTTTGATTAGCAAATTAGTTAATTTTATAAAATATATTTTCCTAATTGGCTTAAACAGAGGATATACACTAAACATGGGCAAGTGGCGTTTCAAGCTTTATATCAGTGAGAAAAACTAATATGTTAGCTAATTATATTGTAGACACAGTATACACTAGCAGGTATAATAAAATAATGTTCTTTTAAATGAATACCCTCAGCTCAGATCACAAGGTTTCTGTTTTAATGAGAGTTAAAAACTGATAGAATTAACACACCATTTTTTCCTAATGAAAATAGGATTTCAAATATATTATTTTCGTATGCTACTAGTTATGTGGCACAAATTTGATTAACTGCAGAAGGGATTTATCATAAAACTATTTAGCATATCATGCAAAAATTAGCATGTTGTACCACAAATTAGATTACAGTGACACACATAGCAATAAATCTCAGTAACAAAAAAAATAAAAATAAAATATATATATATATATATATATATATATATATTAATAATATAGATAAAGTTTTTATTGCTTTTTAATCTTCTATGTCTATGAAAGATTACGTAAACTCATTTAAAATCATTACGCTGAGCACAAATTTATTCTGACTACAAATGTCTTTTATATGTGATCCACCACAGCTATGTTATGGTACAATAGGGAAGAAATACTAATGCTTTTTGTAAATGGAGGAGGTGAATTAATCAGTGCTTATGTTGTTCCCTCTTTGTCTTCTGTATCATTTGCTCATTCATTCTCATTGCTGTTAGCACTGCTTCTAGGAACATCCATAAAATCCCCCTTAAATCTCTGAATTTCAAAAGAAGGATTTGGAAAAACTTTGTAGTACAAAATTCCTGGTGCTTCTAGTGATATCTGTGATTGTTGTTCAAATATCATATATAGATACATCAATTTTGACAGCAGGTAATTCATTCTCATTGCTGGTAGCATTGTTTCTAGGAACATCCATAAAATCCCCCTTAAAGGGACACTGAACCCATTTTTTTTTCCTTCGTGATTCAGGTAGAGCAGACAATTTTAAACCACTTTCTAATTTACTCCTATTATCAATTTTTCTTCATTCTCTTGCTATCTTTATTTGAAAAAGAATGCATCTAAGCTAAGGAGCCAGTCAATTTTTTGGTTCAGACCCTGGACAGCACTTGTTTATTGGTGGGTGAATTTAACCACCAATCGGCAAGAACAACCCATTTTGTTCACCAAAAAATGGGCCGGCGGGGGGCGTGGCCAAGCAACCAACATGGAAGGACGCACAATTCACAGCTCCTTCAGAAATCTGTGTAATGGACTGCTTTTTCCTGTCTATGGTCTCTAGATATAGAGCTAATCTATCTTATAAGAAGTATGAGCTTAAGGGGAACAACAGGAGCATTTTTTTTTTTTTTTTTTTTTTTAGCCACATTGAATGTCCTTCTAACGCAAGACTTGGAAGGCTGCGGCCTACTCACATAAGCCTGACGTCTCCCCCCCTGGCCACCTGGGTTAAGGGGCCGTGCACAGAGCGAAAGGGAAAGCTCACATTGTATACTTATCCATCATTTTGCTGTGATCCGCTTTGCAAGCCTAACTGACAGCTATGGTCCGGACCTGTACCCTGACGTGGGACGCACTGGCGGAGCTCCTGCGGTCTCACTACAGCAAGCTGGAACAACGCATCGAGCTTATTATTACAGGTCAGAGATGCACAGAACCAAAGCAAGACACGCACTACGATGCCGAAGAAGCCGCCTCTCGTGGCGCAGCTGCAGCCTTACCTGACGGACTGACTGAGGTGCTAAGGCGGCCCACTCAAAATAAGCTAAGTAGCAGCCGATCGCACATTGCAGCGATCTCCCTAGCGCAGAGGCCTTCTAGCTCCGTGAGTACAAATCAACTATCACAACGACTGACCCACCGGAGATTTGCAAGGAGACCTATACATAGGAGGTCCCTGATCCTTGCAAGACAAAGCAAAATTGGGAGATCAGGACTGTCTGGGACTAAAGGGATAATGGATACAGCATGTCTGTCAACCTACACAGGTCTGTTCTGTACGCAAAGCTGGGGGGGAGCCCCACCTTTAGAGACCTGCTTGGAAGATTTGTATGCTCCAGAATGGGAAAAAGCCGGTGTGGGATGAGTCTGATAGTTTACTCCACGATGTGTGGTGTGTAGTGCTGGGGGCCCGACTACACTGTTCACTGCGCACTAACTCTTTACCCTACGGGCCTACCATACCCATACCAGTGACGTACAGCCCTATTCGGACTAGTAAGAGGAGTGAGATAGATGCTCTGGCGCTCGCCATAGCTTGAAACATAGGGCTCGAGTATTTTCCCCCCAGTGTTAGTTGACATGAGCAGCCCTAGGGCGTCTTGAACATAAGTACAGATTCCTGATCTTGAATATGTCTAGCACTAATATTTGTTCAGCCTTTACTTGACATGCAAGCAAATTGTGCAGCACACCACCTATACTGATTATGTTTGCTTCCCCTTTGCTAAGCTCTGTTTATTTGGCAGAGTTGAGTAGTCTCTGCCCTGCTCAGTAACTTGTTGCTGAGCCTTTATATTGTGAATGTTAAATTATTGATTCATGTGCCCTCCTGCACCCTAAGGGGCTTTATTAGTTGTACCTGGACCCACCCGAGGTCCGTGTGACTTAGGAGGGTAAGCGTTGAAGATGGGCCCATTAGGGACCTATCTTCATTTAGTCCCCCCAACTTAGATGGTTTCATTGTGGCCCTGAGGAGGCCTCTACTGGGTAACCGAGGAAAGGGGGAAAAAATACAAGAAAAACTGAGGGAAGTGTCTGAGTTGCTCACCTATGATTGCACATTTTATGTTGTAATTTTCTAATAAATTCTGTGTTTTGTTAATTTTATGTTCTGTGAGCACAACAGCTGTTGTTTTGTTTCTCTCAATAAAAATATAAATTTAAAAAAAAAAAAAAAAAAATGGGCCGGCATCTATACATCCATTCTTGCTTTTCAAATAAAGATACCAAGAGAAAGAAGAAAATGTGATTATAGGAGTAAATTAGAAAGTTGCTTAAAATCGCATGCTCTATCTGAATCTCGAAAGAAAAAAATTGGGTTCGGTGTCCCTTTAAATCTCTGAATTTCAAAAGAAGGATTTGGAAAAACTTTGTAGTAAAAAATTCCTGGTGCTTCTAGTGATATCTGTGATCATTGTTCAAATATCATATATAGATACATCAATTTTGACAGCAGGTAAGAACCATATTCCAGGCAAGTCTGGTCATATTTCCTATAAAGTATAGGCTTAAATTAATTTGAAACCCAAGATTTTCTTTTGTGATTCAGACAGAGCATATAATAAAAAAAAGTTTATAATTTACTTCTTGTATCAAATTTTCATTGTTCCCATGATATTCTTTGTTGAAGAGATACCTAGGTAGGCATCTGGATCGCATTTGCAAGAGCACTAGATGGCAGTACTATTTCCTGTCATGTAGGCAGGAAATAGTGCTGCCATCTAGTGTTCTTACAAATGTATAACATTCTTGCAAAACTTCTGCCATATAGTGATCCAGAAATGGGCAGGCTCCTGAGCTTAAATCTGTGCTTTTCAGCAAAAGATGCCAAGAGAACAAATAAAATTTTATAATAGAAGTAAATTAAAAAGTTGTTTAAAATTGCATGTTCTATTGGGTTTATATGCCTTTAATAAATTTGTTTATAGGACAGTCTTATGCTTTGCCACCTCTACAGACCTTTCTGTAAAGATGTGCTTCACTAAATTAAACCTGCTAGCCTTCTACTTAAGATCATAAACAAAATAATTTTGAGATCCTCATTAGCCAAAAACTAGACTTTTTCTTTGTGTTTATTGTAACACACAATTGGACTGATTGCAAACTGGTAATTTTAGTTTGGTTCAGGCATTATATTAGTATGTGAAGACTTTCTATGCTGTACTTGAGAATAGGTTAATTGATTTTAAGCATTTTTGTATTCTTCTTCTACTTGGTAATGATCTCAGTGTGTGTTTTGGAGCAGACAGGATAGGAAATAGTGTGTACACCATTCCAGTGTGTGGTTTATAAATGATACACTTTACATTTATGTATTAGAAATTGCCATGCTTGAGCAGCTATTACCATACATACGTTAAAGGTCAACTGTGAAAGATTTGATTAAAATGTTATTGTTTGCACAATAGAATTCTGAAGAAGCTGTACTGTATTGATGCAACTTTCCCTTTTCCCTTTGGGTGTTTAGCTTGCTAACAAAATTAATAATTTAAACCCATTTGATCATACCTATAGCTATCAAATATTTAATGAAGTCCATTTGTAACATTTAATTTTGTTATAAATGTACACAAATAAAAAGAAAATAAGAATACATTATGATTACAGTTCATTGAGTTAACCTTTTTCTGGCTATAATAGAACACGCTGTTAAAAAGTGCACACAAATAACAAACATTGTAGTGGAGATCAGATTTTTTTCAGGATGACATTGGAAATGTTTGATATTTATAAAAAAAAAGTTCAACTGGAAATTAGGGTGGTGGAAAGGCTTAAAGGGATAGTAAACACCTTGAGAATTGTATATAAAATGTTTAGTTATGTGTAAAGATAAAAAAAAAAATTGTACAATATTTTCATTATTTATTTTGCCCTTTTTCATGCAATTTAGCTTTAAAAATTGAGGGTTTTCCAGTTTTCAGAACGTAAAATCTCCCCTTTTGACTTCTCAAAGCTAATCCTACTACATTTTTTCAGTAATTGGCTTATTTTGACATGAACTGAAGCAAAATGTACATTTTACTAACCTTATGACCATGGCTAGCCTTGTTGTCTGCAGATTAAAGCCATGATTGGTTCATCCAAGTAAAAAAAAAAGATGGGTGGAGTTTGATTATTGAAAAAGAAATAGTAGTATAAACAATGTTTACTTAAAAATGTTGAGACATGGCTGATATGTTATTCTATAGCAAAACAGAAATGTCTTGTAATTACAAGGTGCTTATCGTCTCTTTAACTGTCAGTGCAACTACTTTGCAAGAAGAAATTTTAAGCTATTAATAGTTCAGTTAAAATATTAAGATTGTAATAGCAAATAAAGGAGTCCATGCATATAAATGCTTAACTAGACTGGTGTATTCACCTCACAGGGAGAGAACACAGAGGTAACAATACAAATCCTGGAGAGAAAATCTGTTAAGAACCATGGTTGCTGTTGAGTATAGCATCTGTTGTAGAATTAGTATTCCCCATGTGACAACTGCAGATTCTAGCCTTCCAATAGCTTAACACAACATGTTCTCTAATATTTTGCCAATTTCACTTAAAATAAGACCCAGACAGATTGTCTTTTGAAAATGAGGCTTTTAACCAATGGTTCACTTCAACCCTTAAAGTCACAAACTACTTTAAAATATATCACCTCATTTTTATTCATATAACAACAAATAAAAACTAATATAAAAAGCAAATAGAATATGTAAAAAAATGTAAAATGAATAAATAGCTCAAATAGAAATAAACCAAAGCACAAGAAGAATATTTGATTAACATATTAAAGGCAATTGCAACAAAATGTAATTTCTACATTAGATATAGATATATATATATATATATATATATATATATATATATATATATATTTGTGTCATGATGTCATATTTCTTGAGTCTATACTCAAAAGAATAGCTATACTGTGTATTTTTCTACTCTAGGTAGCTTTTCCAGTTTAAAGGAATAGTCTAGTCAATATTAAACTTTCATGATTCAGATAGACCATGCAATTTTACGCAACTTTCTAATTTACTTCTATTGTCAATTTTTATTCGTTCTCTTGATAACTTTATTTGAAAAAGCAAAAATGTAAGCATAGGAGCCGGCCCATTTTTTGTTCAGCCTGGGTAGCACTTTCTGATTGGAGTTTAAAATGTAGCCACCAATCATCATCAAATGCTACCCAGGTGCTAAACCTAAAATGGGCCGGCACCTAAGCTTACATTCAAATAAAGATTACTTCTATTGTCAATTTTTATTCATTCTCTTGATATTTATTTGAAAAAGCAAAAATGTAAGCATAGGAGCCAGACCATTTTTGGTTCAGCCTGGGTAGCACTTTCTGATTGGTGTTTGAAATGTAGCCATCAATCTGCAAATGCAGGTGCTAAACCTAAAATGGGCCGGCTCCTAAGCTAACATTCAAATAAAGATACCAAAAGAACGAAAAAAATAATAGGAGTAAATTAGAAAGTTGCTTAAAATTGCATGCTCTGTCTGAATCAGGAAAGTTTAATTTTGACTAGACTGTCCCTTTTAACACATATTCATTTCAGAGAGTTTAGTTTTTATAGTTCTTAAAGTGATATAAACCCCTTTTTTTTTTTTTTTAATGATTCAAATAGAATATTCAATTTTAAACAACTTTCTAATTTACTCCTATTACCAAATTTTCTTCGTTCTCTTGGTATCTTTATTTGAAAAAAGCAGGAATGTATGCTTAGGAGCCTGCCTATTTTTGGTTCAGCAACCTGAGTAGAGCTTGCTGATTGGTTGCTATGAGTAAATTAGAAAGTTGCTTAAAATTGCATGCTCTATTTGAATCATGAAAGAAAACAATTTGGGTTTCATATCCCTTTAAGTAAATAACTGAACGCATAAAAATTAATTAAAATTAGGAGTCACATCTCACATCAAAATGTGACAACATTAAAAAACCTATTATTTTCACTCATATTTTATATAACAATGATAAATAGGGAGATGATTAGTTATCATTGGATTAATATCATTCTACGACCTAAAAAGGCAGAAACATCAACCAAGTGTTTTTACTGGAATCCTCTCTCTTAATTTTTTTTTTTTTTTTAAAGGAGGCTAGTTTTGTTCTTACTCCCCTTTCTTTGCTACTAGATGGATTAGTCTAATTTTAATACATAGCTATAAGCATTCTCTGATTCACTCTAGTGAACTACAAGGGTCCTGTCATTCCTCCTGCTGCAGAGGTTGTCTTAATCAGGGTGATCCAAATACCTTCTCTGTGGGCCGGATATTCAAAGCTCACTGACATAGAGAGAAGTCATGCAAAATCTTTGGAATTTTCTTTAGACCTTATATCTAATTTAGGTGTCTCTCCTTCACTTACAAAACCTGCATACTGAGATATACTGTAGCTCAAATTAAAATTTATGTTTCTAACATTTTTTTAGGGACCTCTCCATACTGATGAGATGTCTTAGATCATCTCACCTTAGCGGTCAGCTTTAGAATATCAGGCCCTTTTTGTGTTGAGTTTTGGGATAAGGAATTCACAGCTCTTTAAAGTTTACATCCTGTTTCTTTGCCTTCTTCAATATCCTCTTGCATCACTCCTGGTGTGCAACATTTTCTCTCTATTTCATGTGATGTACCATGTATCAGTTACAAAAGTAGTACACAACATATACATGTCTCTAAAATTCCATCAATGTTTCATGAGGTTCCAGTCTTCTTCTACACAAGAGCACAAAGCTTCCAGCTATCATCAGCATTTTAGTACATGGTGCGGCAGAGAAACAGAAGGTCATTCAGGCAAACACAGAAAAATATTTGATAGTTTCCTTATGTTGCTTACTTCTGCTTGGTGTAGCAGTCATCTTTTAGATTTGTAGCTACTAGTCATGGTGGGATATTCCTACTTCTTAATACAGTATTGGCAGTATTGGTCCATGACCAGCCTAAGAAATTTGCTTAAAAAATATTCACCTTACCTACACTTTGAGTAAAGCAAAATTACCTCAGATGATTAAAGGACCATTAAATACTGTATAATTGTATAATCAAGTGAATAATAAAAAGACAATGCAATAGCGCTGAATTTTAAATGAACAGTAGATTTTTTTCTAAGAAATAGCACATTTTATGTCAATTTGCTGTCCCCTGTTTCATGCTGCCATCAGCCAGTCAAAGACTCAAATACATATAAACTTGCACATGCTCAGTAGGAGATGGTGTCTCATAAAATGTGCATGTAAAAAGATGGTGTGCAATTTGATAATAGAAGTAAGACATAAAACTGCGTGCTCTATATGAATCATGAACGTTTATGTTTGACTTTAGTGTTCCTTACTTTGCTTCTTTTGTGTAGTTCTACTTACTCAGCTTTGCTCAGGTCTGAGGTCAATGGACTTCAGAGAAGCTACTAATTTCTTATGGGGATTGTTAAAGGATATCTGTCAGATGTATTTAGATATTCTCTCCACTATTAGTGGTGTTAATTAACCTAGGGTTCCTACCTTAAGGTCAGTACACATCACTTAAAGACTCTAAATGTTTTTAAGATTTATATTTGATGAAATGGCTTGCACTACAAGGACATTGCTTGTACTTGGTCCCTTTTTATCTGTTTTATTTCTTTTCAATTAATTTTTTTTTAATGGAATTGGAATCTAGATTGAGTGATACCATCCTGGAGGTTCCAGCCTGCTTCTATTAATAGATCTAACAATTGATATCAGCCAGATGTGTCAATAAGCTTGTCCACAAGTAATGGTCCAGCCTGACACTGCTAGCACCAGGAAGTGCTTCACCTCGAGTATTTTTTATGTATATAAATTGATTTATCTCATAATATATTGATTGCACAATGTGGCACCTTCTTTTTTTGTCTCACTGTACGTACATATTTTGCATCATAATTAAGATAACTGAGTGTTTTATATTTAAATTTTTTGCTATCAGGACAAGAAACTTTCCTCCCACTGTGAACGTATTTAGACACTAAGCCTCCTCCAATGTAGCATCCTCCTAGAGATTAGAAATCAAAAGGTTCTTCCTAGTTTCAAAAATAATACAGGCCATACGCAGAGATTCCTTTGTCATTCTACCTGTAATAGTTCAGCCTATTGAGGGGCACTCATCACACTTCTGGCCTACATCGCTAAGGACTGATTTCAACAAATAGATTTGGTTCAAAAGTTCCACAAACAGATTATTGCTGACACCATTTACTCCGCACCTTACTCCTCATCAAGTTTTAGTGCTCTCAGTGAAGGAACATCTCAACATAAATTTTATTCTAAGCTTTTAATTGTTCTCAGAGCATTTGTGTTCTTCTTCTTCAATTAAAAATTCTCAACAGTTGTATAATTTCCCTGTTTAAAAATGGAATCTCTGAACTCCATTGTTGCAACCAACACGCTTACTCCCCCTTATCTTCAGTTTTTGGATTTGGTCATTAGCATTTTCAGTTTGTGGCTCTTACTTTTTGTCACTATTTACAAAGGTGCCTCAGAGCTTTTGTCCAGCTTCAAAGCATTTTCATGTTTCCGTACTTAGTGCTAGATTACACGAGTGGTGCACTAACATTTGCGTGCAAGGGATAAGGGCTTTATCGCGGCTATTTGTGCACTTTGGAAGTAGTGCGCGTATTATGAGGTGAAAGTAAATGGGTTTGCTTGAGCGCAATTGAATTTCAGAGCTCTAGTTAACTGTGAAGTTTGATTAAAAAGTTGCACAAAACACAACAAAAATACATTTAAAAGTACAATTACATTCATATTAACACTGTCTAATAAAAATTATTTAAAACAAGCTATAAAGGCTCAAAGATATGAGGCCTCAGGTGTTAGAGAAAAAAAAAGACAGGCAAAGGGCTTTAACATAGTGATTACATACATATACATATCTAAATATGTACAAGAGTACCACAAACAGGGGTCAAGTCCTACAAAAAAAAAGTGTGGGCACTCACCAAGATTTCCAGCTCATAATTAATATTGTTTCATATACACACACACACATGCACTCTCTGTATTTTATTATTATTATTTATTTATAAAGCACCAATAGATTCCGCAGCACTGTCCATGGGTAACAAAGATAAAAGGACAGTACAATATGAGACACCAGGCAAAATTTAACCAACAAATACAGGGGGAATTGGGAGCCCTGTTCCCATGGGAACTTACAATCTAGATGTATTTATATGTTTATAATCTATATTTGACCTGAACCTTAAAAATACCGGACATTTCAGTAAAATACCGGCTGGTGGCAACCCTACCGCTGTTTCCAAGCTTTCCCACTGGACTCAACCCCTGCGTAACTCTCCTCCAACATACATTTCTCTTATTCAGATATAGGCTAACTTCTTAATATTTATTCTGAAATTTATAGTGTATCTTTTATTTACCATATATTTATAAACTAAATTTGGGTTTTATGTCTTTTAATCTGAGCCACCTACTAAATGGACATATAAACTCTATTATCCCTCTCCTTCCCAGAAATTTGTTTCAAACATCACAACCCTACTGAGAGAGGTATGAATAGTTTGCCACCAAATAAAATCCCATATAGTATACTTTATGTAATAATACCTTCTCTATCATTTGTCACAATTACTACAGCCAGCACAGTGTTGAGTCTAATTGTATGGAAATTGTACATAATAGGAGTAACAGCATCAGATCACTAAAGCATAGTCAATAGATATTATATGATGGGCTATGTCTGTGATCATGCATGTTTTTATATATTATGTTTTATATATACACATACACACGCATATACACACACATACAGACATATTCACAAACACACATACACATACAGACATACATACACACGCATATTCACATACACACACATACATACGCATACAGACATACATATACACATACACACATACACACATTCATACACATACAGACATTCATACACACACATATACACATACATGCACACACACACACACACAAATATACATACACACACACATAAACAATATTTATAAACACACTGGCATTTATACATACATTTTTGTGATATTTGTATACTAATGTCACCACACTATATTCTAAAAGTGGAGTGCCCTTATTGTATTGAAATAATAGTGACTTTAATTTTAAATCCTTTCTATACGGCTAGAGTGCTTAGCACAAAAACAAAATATTATTTACATAAGTCAGGAAAGTTAGCTTTTTTTTAGCATATCTATCTCCCATTACTTTACACCATATTCAGGCCTGGCGCTTTCATAAGGCAGTCAAGGTAGTCGCCTTAGGGCACCCAAGCGGGGGGCATAAAGTTAGAGCGGCAATACATTGATATAAAAAATATATATATTAGTTGCTGCAGAGTGATAGGGGCTGCATGGCCCCTATCACTCTGAAGCAACTAATTTATTTTTGTATTGCCGCTCGAACTTTGCAGACTGCAGAGAACCCAATGCTGGAGCTAAAGTGTCAGGCGGCAGGCCTGCTCCCTAGGGCACTGAGCGGCGGACTCCGTGCAGAGAGAAGCTTGTTTCCGGTTACTTGTACAGTGAGTGCAGTGTGCACACAAAGCAGGAGCCCCCTAGGCGCTCAGTAGCCATGTGGGGGAACCAGCAAAGGAGGAGAAGTTGCTGCATGGAAGTCTGTCCTGAGCAGTGTGACACAGGCAGCCGCCCAGACTGAGGCGGGGGGGGGGGGGATCAGAGTACACTAGGGGTACTAGTGTGTCATACCAAAGACAACTACAAAAAATGTCCGAAATGAGGAAATTTACCAAGAGGCAGAGCGTGTCTGAGGCAGTCAGGAGCTCCGTTGTGATGGTGAGTCTAGAGCCACGGACAGATCATATTTGCAAGAGGCAAGTTGGCAACACCCCGAGCGGGGGACACAATCATCCCGTAGTGAGAGCCAAGACATCAAGTGCTGTCCATTTTTACAAGCAGGCTGGAGTTACCCAGCATTAAAACATAACTTGTATTAAAAAAAAAAATATTTGTTCAATAAAATTCCAAATGTTAAAATTACATTCTGCAGCTACTGGACTTGTACGTGTATATTCACAAAAATTATCTCAAGTGGATGCCATAGCTTTAGTAGAGGGCTTTTGATCATTAATGATGGAAAACCTGTGTTTGTAAATATCTGAGTTCAAATGCAAAAACCACCAGCGTTATGTCTGCTTAAAAATAAAAGCTGCTTATTAGGCACAGAAATCAATTAAACTACAGTAAATTATTTTGGCTGTTTGCCCGGACTTACATTGAAACAAATGTTTCTTAATATTGTACTGTATCTGTCTCTATGCTGATGCCTGATCTGCTAGTCAGTCCTGTCTAATATTGTATCCTTTCTGCAGAACTAGCAGGTTGCCTGAATTATGATTGACAGGCGCAGTGTACTTTGTTGCAATGTCTGCTTTGTCAGAGTCAAATGCCTCTTAAAAACGGAGACGCAAGCAACAATCACAGTAGCTTTAGAACAACTTAAAGTGAAGGTCCATTTTGATGAATTAGTGCCCGGTTTTTAATAAACCTATTAAAAACAAGGGCACTTTAATTAATCAAAATTGACATTTCACTGTTTTCTTCAAAAACTTACCTTTTAATCCTGAATGCCGCTCCAGCTTTTCCCCCAGCCGTCAGAAGCCTCTGCAGACGTCAGAAAAGATGAATCAGGCTTCCCCCAATCACAGCTTCCCCCCCCCCCCGCGGGGGAATCTTGGCCTGATGCAATGCTGTGATTGGAGGAAGCCAGATTCGTCATTTTCGACCCACGAAGACGGGCGACGGGCGGAGGAAGTGCTGGAGCGGCTGCCAGGTTTATTAAAAACCGGGCACTAATTCATCAAAATGGACCATCACTTTAAAAAACATAAATTTGCACAAACCCCTCCCCACCATCTCCTGGGATGGTGTGGAGGGGTTTGTGCAAATTTAGACTTTGCAATAAGCGACCTGGAGAAGCTTCCTAAAGTTACTACCTTGAATAGAGTTGCAGCAAGTTTACTTCCCACTGGCACAAGATCGGTGCAGAGCAGGAGGCACCTAGTCATACAGCAGAGCTGGGATCTCTCTCCCCTTCCCCCGTCCCTTCAAAAGCTGAGCAATTGGTGAGCGTGCACTGCTAGATGCTTCAGGCAAGAGGTGGCATTTTCCTGGCTGATGGATTGTGCTCTATAACATACCTGCTGGCACTGGTTAGACGCCTCAACTAGCGCATGCTCTCTATTTCTCACAAGCTGTATAAAAATGAGCAGGGAGAGGAAGTGTGCGCTACAATATCCAACAGTGCAAGTTTTTTTTCTTTTCACAGTAGTGCTGCTGCAACACCTGCCTGCTATAATTTGAAGGCAGCTGTCTAGACTGCTTTGTGCTTCACACCGGCACTGAATAATGAGGGACTATTTTTCTAGTGGGAACGTAGTTCCTCCTGGAAAAATAGTGGAGGAATGCCGTTCCCAAACTTTCCCACTGGACTCGACCCCTGACCTCAGATATTGCAGGTTTGATTATAGGTCACCGTAATAAAGCAAATATAGCCATAAAGTGAGTCACGCTAATTATTTTGTTTCCCAGTGCATATAAAAGTTGTATTTACACTATACTGTAGTCTATTAAGGGCCAGATTACAAGTGGTGCTCTATTTAACGCTCCTGCTTGAGCGTTAACTGTGCTACAAGTAAGCTTTTTGCGTGTGTCGGGTTGTGTTTGTATTACAAGTTGAAAGTAAACTGTTTTTACTTGAGCGCTAACCCAACGCACTTAAAAAGCTGAATATTGTGCATGCGGTATAGTATTCCTCCCATAGGAGTCAATGGAGAAAAAAAAGTGGAATAAAAATTGAACACCCTACTTGGCCGCAAACCCGATCGTATATTTTCATGTGCGCTAACCCAACATGAAAGTATTTTTCACATAGAAGAATATGTTTAATTTATTCATAAATCCATATTTCTACAGATATTTTTGTACACTATATATATACCCATATATATATATAGATGATTATATATAGGTATATATATATATATATATATATATATATATATATATATATATATATGAATATCTATTTAGAAATTCATAGTACATTTTATGTTATGTGCAGAATATTGGAATGAGACATATTTACAGTAAATACATAGTTAAAAAAAATATTAAATATGAAAATTGCATAAATATGTTATTTAATGTTTTCATCTACTTGACTACAAAGGGCTCCAATGCACTTTTTGCACTGCCTGACACACTCAAAAGCTTACTTCTAGCGGAGTTAACGTGCGAGAGATAAACATTGATCCACTTGTATTCTAGCCTTTAGATGGCATTCAATCCATTGGAAGTATTGTGATAAATGTTTTTATAAGCTATGCAGATTTTTCACATTTAATACCGCAGGATTTTCCTGAGGCTTTGCACCTTATGAACTCCAATAATACATTTTATTATAAAAATTTGACAGCAGTATTCCAGTTCATCACAAAATATTTCTGAGTAGTTTTCACATGACTTTGAAGTTTTCCCTTTCATCAGCCTTGACCTCTTAAAATAAAATTTGACCAATTTCTAAGAGCATATTTTACTATTTATTAAATATTACGTTTTTGGGTATGTTCAGTCCATATGCTAATACATACAATAATATACTGGTTAAATATAAAGTTAAAAATTTAGCTAAGATCAGACTTTTAAACAGTCATGCAGCAAACACTACTCAAATTAAAGGGACAGTCTAGTATAAATTAAACTTTCATTATTCAGATAGGACTTTTAATTTTAATCAACTTTCCAATTTACTTTTATCATCAAATTTGCTTTTTTCTCTTGGTATTCTTAGTTTAAACTAAACATAGGTAGGCTCATATGCTCCTAACGCTGGTTTTTACCGCCCTCTGGTATTTGGAGTCAGTCATTAAAGAGTCTAACGCTCACTTTCCTGCCGCAACTTTTCCATACCGCAGATCCCCTTACGTCAATTGCGTATCCTATCTTTTCAATGGGATCTTTATAACTCCGGTATTTAGAGTCGTGGCTGAAGTGAGAGTTAGAAATCTAACGACAAAACTCCAGCCGCAGAAAAAAGTCAGTAGTTAAGAGCTTTCTGGGCTAACGCCGGTTCATAAAGCTCTTAACTACTGTACTCTAAAGTACACTAACACCCATAAACTACCTATGTACCCCTAAACTGAGGTCCCCCCACATCGCCGCCACTCAATTCAATTTTTTTAACCCCTAATCTGCCGACCGCCACCTACGTTATACTTATGTACCCCTAATCTGCTGCCCCTAAAACCGCCGACCCCTACATTATATTTATTAACCCCTAACCTGCCCCCCACAATGTCGCCGCCAGCTACCTACAATAATTAACCCCTAATCTGCCGACCGCAAAGCGCCGCTACTTACTTTATCCTTATGTACCCCTAATCTGCTGCCCCTAACACCGCCGACCCCTATATTATATTTATTAACCCCTAATCTGCCCCCCTCAACGTCGCCTCCACCTGCCTACACTTATTAACCCCTAATCTGCCGAGCGGACCGCACCGCTACTATAATAAAGTTATTAACCCCTAATCCGCCTCCCTCCCGCCTCAATAACCCTATAATAAATAGTATTAACCCCTAATCTGCCCTCCCTAACATCGCCGACACCTAACTTCAATTATTAACCCCTAATCTGCCAACCGAATCTCGCCGCTACTGTAATAAATGGATTAACCCCTAAAGCTAAGTCTAAACCTAACACCCCCCTAAGTTAAATATAATTTAAATCTAACGAAATAAATTAACTCTTATTAAATAAATTATTCCTATTTAAAGCTAAATACTTACCTGTAAAATAAACCCTAATATAGCTACAATATAAATTATAATTATATTATAGCTATTTTAGGATTTATATTTATTTTACAGGCAACTTTGTATTTATTTTAACCAGGTACAATAGCTATTAAATAGTTAAGAACTATTTAATAGCTAAAATAGTTAAAATAATTACACAATTACCTGTAAAATAAATCCTAACCTAAGTTACAATTAAACCTAACACTACACTATCAATAAATTAATTAAATAAAATACCTATAATTATCTACAATTAAACCTAACACTACACTATCAATAAATTAATTAAATACAATTCCTACAAATAAATACAATGAAATAAACTAACTAAAGTACAAAAAATAAAAAAGAACTAAGTTACAAAAAATAAAAAAATATTTACAAACATTAGAAAAATATTACAACAATTTTAAACTAATTACACCTACTCTAAGCCCCCTAATAAAATAACAAAGCCCCCCAAAATAAAAAAATGACCTACCCTATTCTAAATTACAAAAGTTCAAAGCTCTTTTACCTTACCAGCCCTGAACAGGGCCCTTTGCGGGGCATGCCCCAAGAAATTCAGCTCTTTTGCCTGTAAAAAAAAACATACAATACCCCCCCCAACATTACAACCAACCACCCACATACCCCTAATCTAACCCAAACCCCCCTTAAATAAACCTAACACTAAGCCCCTGAAGATCTTCCTACCTTGTCTACACCTCACCGGGTATCACACCGATCCGTCCTGGCTCCGATATCTTCATCCAACCCAAGAGGGGGCTAGACATCCATCATCCGACGGCTGAAGAACTCCAGAAGAGGGTCCAAAGTCTTCATCCTATCCGGGAAGAAGAGTAGATCCGGACCGGCAACCATCTTCTTCCAAGCGGCATCTTCTATCTTCATCCGATGAGGACCGGCTCCATCTTGAAGACCTCCATCGCGGATCCATCCTTCTTCTCCGACGACTTCCCGACGAATGACGGTTCCTTTAAAGGACGTCATCCAAGATGGCGTCCCTCGAATTCCGATTGGCTGATAGGATTCTATCAGCCAATCGGAATTAAGGTAGGAAAATTCTGATTGGCTGATGGAATCAGCCAATCAGAATCAAGTTCAATCCGATTGGCTGATTCAATCAGCCAATCAGATTGAGCTTGCATTCTATTGGCTGATCGGAACAGCCAATAGAATGTGAGCTCAATCTGATTGGCTGATTGAATCAGCCAATCGGATTGAACTTAATTCTGATTGGCTGATTCCATCAGCCAATCAGAATTTTCCTACCTTTATTCCGGTTGGCTGATAGAATCCTATCAGCCAATCGGAATTTGAGGGACGCCATCTTGGATGACGTCCCTTAAAGGAACCGTCATTCTTCAGTTGGACGTCGTCGGAAGAAGATTGATCCGCGCTGGAGGTCTTCACGATGGAGCCGTTCCTCATCGGATGAAGATAGAAGATGCCGCTTGGATCAAGATGGTTGCCGGTCTGGATCGCCTCTTCTTCCCGGATAGGATGAAGACTATGGAGCCTCTTCTGGACCTCTTCAGCCGCAGGATTATGGATCGCCAGCCCCCGCTTGGGTTGGATGAAGATTTTGGAGCCAGGACCGATCGGCGATACTCGGTGAGGTGAAGATAAGGTAGGAAGATCTTCAGGGGCTTAGTGTTAGGTTTATTTAAGAGGGGTTTGGGTTAGATTAGGGGTATGTGGGTGGTGGGTTGTAATGTTGGGGGGGGGTATTGTATGTGTTTTTTTACAGGCAAAAGAGCTGAATTTCTTGGGGCATGCCCCGCAAAGGGCCCTGTTCAGGGCTGGTAAGGTAAAAGAGCTTTGAACTTTTGTAATTTAGAATAGGGTAGGGCATTTTTTTATTTTGGGGGGGCTTTGTAATTTCATTAGGGGGCTTAGAGTAGGTGTAATTAGTTTAAAATTGTTGTAATATTTTTCTAATGTTTGTAAATATGTTTTTATTTTTTGTAACTTAGTTCTTTTTTATTTTTTGTACTTTAGTTAGTTTATTTAATTGTAGTTATTTATAGGTATTGTATTTAATTAATGTATTGATAGTGTAGTGTTAGGTTTAATTGTAGGTAATTGTAGGTATTTTATTTAATTAATTTATTGATAGTGTAGTGTTAGGTTTAATTGTAACTTAGGTTAGGATTTATTTTACAGGTAATTTTGTAATTATTTTAACTATTTTAGCTATTAAATAGTTCTTAACTATTTAATAGCTATTGTACCTGGTTAAAATAAATACAAAGTTACCTGTAAAATAAATATTAATCCTAAAATAGCTATAATATAATTATAATTTATATTGTAGCTATATTAGGATTTATTTTACAGGTAAGTATTTAGCTTTAAATAGGAATAATTTATTTAATAAGAGTTAATTTATTTCGTTAGATTTAAATTATATTTAACTTAGGGGGGTGTTAGTGTTAGGGTTAGACTTAGCTTTAGGGGTTAATACATTTATTAGAATAGCGGTGAGCTCCAGTCGGCAGATTAGGGGTTAATGTTTGAAGTTTGGTGTCGGCGATGTTAGGGAGGGCAGATTAGGGGTTAATACTATTTATTATAGGGTTATTGAGGCGGGAGTGAGGCGGATTAGGGGTTAATAACTTTATTATAATAGCGGTGCGGTCCGCTCGGCAGATTAGGGGTTAATAAGTGTAGGCAGGTGGAGGCGACGTTGTGGGGGGCAGATTAGGGGTTAATAAATATAATATAGGGGTCGGCAGTGTTAGGGGCAGCAGATTAGGGGTACATAGGTATAATGTAGGTAGCGGTGGTGTACGGAGCGGCAGATTAGGGGTTAAAAATAATAGGAAACAATGGGGCTGGGTTAGGAGCTGAACGCGGCTTTTTTGCAGGTGTTAGGTTTTTTTTCAGCTCAAACAGCCCCATTGTTTTCTATGGGGGAATCGTGCACGAGCACGTTTTTGAAGCTGGCCGCGTCCGTAAGCACCGCTGGTATCGAGAGTTGAAGTTGCGGTAAATATGCTCTACGCTCCTTTTTTGGAGCCTAATGCAGCCATTCTGTGAACTCTAAATACCAGCGGTATTTAAAAGGTGCGGCCAGAAAAAAGCCAGTGTAGCTAACGCACCCCTTTGGCCGCAGAACTCTAAATCTAGGCGTAAGCCTTTGAGGGCTGCCTCTTATCACATGCTTTTTTAAATCTCTTTTCAACACACAGACAGAAAGTACACGTGGGCCATATAGATAACACTGTGTTCAGGCACTGGGGTTTTTTAAGATTTAGCCTAACACAATGCTAACTGCAAGACAATAGACAATAAACAGTCACAGTCATGTGATCAGGGGGCTGGAAGAAGGTTCCTAGATACAAGGTAATCACAGAGGTGAAAAGTACATTAATATGTGTTGGTTATGCAAAACTGGGGAATGGGTAATAAAGGGATTATCTATCTTTTAAAACAATAACAATTCTATGGTAGACTGTCCCTTTAAATACAAAGTTTCCATGCAGCAAACTCTAATAGGTTGGAATAGGAGCCTTAGAAACTGGACTTTCCATAACTCATCAACCATTACAGGACCTCTAAATATAGTAGACGTTGATAATTGACAAATACATAATAAAAAGACAATGCAATTTGATTTTTAAATGACCAGTAGAATATTTTGTGGCAAATTTCAAAGTTAATCCAATGTCCCCCACCTATTTAATGTGACACCCATCAGCCAATCACAAAATTCCTATATGTATATACTATGCACTTTTGCACCTGATCAGTAGGAACTGGAGCCTCAGAAAGTGTGCATATAAAAATAATGTGCATGTTTTGAGAGTGGAGGTATGTTGGAAAGGTTTTTTTACATTGCATGGTTTATCTAAATCATGAAACCTTTAATTTTGACTTTATTGTCCCTTTAAAGCAACACTACTTGTTGACAAGAAACCTCACCTATAGTGTATAAGAGCAATTCAGATCTGTATTTAATGGGTATTATTCTAGAACCTAAATACAATTTCTGAATTGATTGCAAACAATGTGCAGCAAGATATGTGTCTATGAATGGTTCCTTATTGGTGTTTATGTTTAAATATCTGAGAATTATTTTAACACAGCTGCATACAATATTGAAATGCAGCTAAACTGTCAGACTTGTCAGTGCTACCAAGCAGCACCTGAATACTGAGAATACTCCTAACATTGAGGCTGACAGATTTCTAGATGCTTTGTTTTCAGAGTAAGGGCCAGATTATGAGTTGAGCACAAAATATTGCTTAAGCTAAAGCGATATTTGCGCTCAACTGAGTAATACCAGCGCATTCAAGTAATACCGAGTTCGCATTCGCATTGCACCTCACTTGTAATACCAGAACACATCTGTGTGCTGGTATTTTCAAGTGAGGTGCAGTACGAATGCGAACTCGCGTTCGCATTGCACGGAAGCATTGCGCTCACAAAAGCTCGCTTCCATAGGCTCCAATGGGAGCCTCATTCTCATGCCGTGAGATGGCATGAGAACTAGTGCAGTGAAGGGGGTATGTTGCGCAGCGATGGCCAGCAATTTGAAATATATATTTATGTGAATATATACAGTACATATATATGTATGTGTTTATATGTGTATATACACATAATACCACATAAATATATATGTATAAAAGTATATATATATATATATATATATATATATATATATATATTTACAGGGAACACACAGTTCCCATAGACCGCTATGTAAAGGCACTTAATAATAAAGATTATTTTGGGGCCATTTGTTTGTGATACACAGATCAAAATAGCTTGCAGAGGGCTCTAAAACTATAGAGGTGTATAAATACATAAACAAAAGCTTTGTCTTCAAAAACACAGAATGACCTATGAACCTCATACCAATAATTTGCAGTAATCCATTACTTAGTTAAGTCTCCTTTTTTTTTTTTTTTTTTCTCCTGGTGGTAACCCAACAAAACATGTTATTTCATCTAGACTTATTGTCCAGTTCTTCCAGATGCTGATGTAAGAAAGAATTTTGAGTATTGGAAGGAAGTTGAGTAAGATCTATAACCCATACGGGGGAGTTTTAGGATGATCATATCCTGCTTTATGTTTTTTGTCCCCAGAGTTTGACTTGGTGGCCATCTTGGTAGCCCCATGGTATCTGTCCAAATAGAAGGTAATAATATCTGCCTTTCAATATTGCTCTATGCACAGTGTGTTCACTTTCTAATAACGGTAACTAAAGGGACTATTTGCAATACAGAACTTATACTTTCAGATCAGAACAAATAATATGGTTGCAACATTCAAAACCTACCTCAGTAGCTTATCACTCAAAACAATGTTGAAGGGAAGAAGGAGGAAAGTAGTGAAGCAGAGAGATAGCACTGGTTAGCCAAACACCCAGTCATTTAAACCTCATTAGAAGGGCTGTCCTGACTCACCAGCAGCAGCTTTCTTCCAAGTATCTCCTGATTAATCCTCCAAACCAGGCTCCAGCTCTATAAGTGTTCCAATGCACTTATATATAAATGTGTGTATGTGTGTATATATATGTGTGTGTGTGTATTTATGTGTTGATATGTGTATATATGTTTGTAAATACATAAATACACATATAAATACATATGTACATATACTGTGTATATATATATATATATATATATATATATATATACACACACAGTATATGCATATACATATTTAGACATGTATACTGTATGTACTGTATGTATCTCAATGTTAAAGCCCTTTGCAGTCCTTTTTTTTCCTGAGACTTCATATCTTTGAGCCCTTATAAGTTTTTTTGTGCAATATTTTTATTAATATTTTCTATTAGACAGTGTTATTATGATTGTAACTGTACTTTTAAGTGTATTTTTGAAGTATTTTTTTGTCTTGCATAACAGTTAACCAGAGCTCTGAAGACTCGCTAACCTGACGAGCGTAAATTGCAATTGCACTCCTGTGTTCGCATTTACTTTTCAATTGTAATATGCGCTATCATTCCGACACGCATAGTCGCAATAAACCCGATATCGCTCGCACTAAACAGTTAGCACGCCACTTGTAATCTAGCTCTCAGACCCATCAATAGAAGAACATCTGCTCCATCATGTGTGGCATCTCCCTGAATCCACCCACTGTCCAACCTGCAGGTCAGGCAATGAATCGCCAGGTCTTGTCTTCAGAGGAGGCCAGTTGCACCCACCAGGCCCCTCCAAGGTGGACAATCACTCCAACTTCAGTTCACACTGTTTTACCCAAGCATGGGAGGACACTTTCAGGTTGCAACCAGCCCTGGCGAGAAGGCACAGGTCCTGAACACAAGATGTCTGCTTTACTTTCAGCAGACAACCCACTTTTAAAATACAATAATAAAGAATCTAGTAATGCTACCATATCCTTTGATATAATCTTGTTTTAGTACAACACTTCAGAATAGAATAGCTATGTATTTATTTAATGGGATTTGTAAGGCTTCTCACAGTATTTACCAGTACATTTGTGTCTGGTGTGTGTGTGTGTGGGGGGGGGGGGGGGTGTATGCAGCTGAGTCTACATTTTATATTGTGTTTTAAATGTAAAACAATCATCTTTTATTATTTTGAAATAATTGTTTTCAGTGCTAAATGCAGACCCTTTCTGTAAGAATTGTATGCATCAGTCTGTAAAACAAATTCCAAGCCATGAAAGAAAACAATATGACATGAATTAGAGTTATAGATTTTAATTCTTATTTAGTTAGTACAAAGTTTCTATCATGCTTTCACATTAGCATGGTTTTAAAGATTGCAAAATCTATTGCCTCGAAAATCAATGATCTAATCCTCTAAATTTGCTTGTTACTCTGTAGCACAAGTATGTCAAACAAGCATTGATCCACACATCACCAATCACACAATGTGAGAATCATTTCACTTGCTGAAAGCAGTACACTGTTCAAATCGAAAGTCTAGTCAAAATTAAACTTTCATGATTCAGATAGAGCATGCAATTTTCAACTTTACAATTTTACTTTTATCCTCAAATTTGCTTTGTTCTCTTGGTATTCTTTGCTGAAAGCTAAACCTAGGTAGACTCATATGCTAATTTCTAAGCCCTTGAAGGCCGCCTCTTATCTCAATGCCTTTTGACCATTTTTCACAGCTAGACAGCTCTAGTTCATGTGTGCTATACAGATTATTGTGCTCACTCCCATGGAGTTATTAATCAGTCAGCACTGATTGGCTAAAATGCAAGTCTGTCAAAAGAACTGAAATAAGGGGCCTTCTGCAGAGGATTAGATACAAGGTAATCACAGAGTAAAAACCGTGTTGGTTATGCAAAGCTGGGGAATGGGTAATAAAGGGATTATCTATCTTTTTAAACAATTACAATTCTGGAGTAGACTGTCCTTTTAAGCTTCCCGATTGTAAAACAATTTTCTGATTCAAGAAGAAGAGTAGACCTGTGGATTAGTTTTTTTTTCTTTTTATTATTTGGAATTCAATATTTTAATATGAAAACAGTGTTATAATGATTAAACATAATTTTAAAAAATGTGTTATATGAAATGTGTCTTTCCAAACCTTTCTGTAATTTCCTCATGAATATTTTAGTACACTGTACAGTTAATTGTATATTTTGTGTTTCACTATGATGTTTTGTCTTACCTGTTTTGTACCTTAGTGTCAAATACATGTATTTAATGTACCACCCTGTCAGACAGACCTTTATTTTAAAAGTACAAAATTAGTTATGCAGCTAAATTATATTAAATAAAAATCACTGTGCACATAAAACAGCAAAACTGAAATATAATATTTAAACTTTTTAGCATTTTAATAGATACTAAAAACCTAGTAGTATATAGAAGTGTATTGCTCACTGGCTGATAGGCAATTCTATTGTTGGGCAGCGCACACCTTTACAAGCATTTCAAAGTTTTCCATTTTAAAATGACCTCCTTTTAAATGCAACAAAGACAGTTATTACATTTCCTTATCTTGATATTCTTAATACAGTGCACTGTACCTTCCTTTAAAGAGTTCATAAGCGTCTGGTTTTGAAAAACATTGAGATTTAATTTGAATATCTAACAAACATCTGTTTCTAAATTTTTCCAAACATCAGTTTGAAAATCTTTATAGAGTTTACCTTTAAAGGGTCACTAAACCCAAACATTTTCTTTCATGATTCAGATAGAGAATATAATTTTACACAACATTCCAATTTATTTCTATTATTTAATTTGCTTCATTCTTTAGCTATCCTTTGTTGAAGAAATAGCAATGCATATGGGTGAGCCAATCACACGATACATCTATGGGCAGCAACCAATCAGCAGCTACTGAGCCTATCTAGATATGCTTTTCAGCAAAGTATAATAAGAGAATGAAGCAAATTAGATAATAGAAGTAAATTAGAAAGTTGTTTAAAATTGCATGCTCTTTCTAAATCATGAAAGAAATTTTTTGTTTTTCATGTCCCTTTAACATTCATAATACCCTTTAGTAGAGAATTTTAACCTAGATTCCATTCAGTCAACATTGGCACACAAAAACATTATGGGCCAGATTACAAGTGGAACGCTAAATATCGCTTTTATGAAAGCGATATTTGTGCTCCACTGAGTAATTCCAGCGCACACTAATGAGCGCTGGTATTACAAGTTGACAGCAATTGCTGGGAGGCATTGCGCCTACAAGAGAATGGGAGCCTCGTTCTGATGCTGTTAGAGACGGCACAGAACCTAAGGGCAGTGAATGGGGTAAGTAGCGCAGCAATATTAAATATATATGATTATATATATGTGTGTGTGTGTATATACACATATTAACACATAAATGTATATGTATATAAGCATATACATAAATATTTACTGGGAACATACAGTTCCCATAGACCGCTATGTAAAGGCACTTTTTAGTGTTGTTTTATTTTTTGTAACACCCACACCGGCCACCTTTACCCCCAGAAACTGCCTGATGCAGTTATTTTATTAAAAAATTAAAATGCTACAATTTTTATTTTTTAATAAAATACACTACACTGTATTTTGGGGGCATTTGGGACACATTTATAAAATTTACCAGAGATCTGATCTCTGGTTAATGTTATAAGCTCTAAATGCTACCGCAAGCTCGCAGTAGCAATAACCAGCCACTTGTAATGGCTGGTTATTTATCATGTGTCCGCAAATGGACAAATTTGCCCATTTGCAGGCGCGCAATAAATTAGCGCTCCACTTGTAATCTAGCCCTATATTAGGGCTTGGTTTATTTTATTTTTTTATTCCTTCCAATCGATAAGAAAAGGCTGTACTAAATTTTAAAATTTGTTTGAATTTAAAAAGTATAAATAAAAAAAAAGAAAATATGAAACATTTTAAGAAATATGGGCTGTTAAATTTAAGGAATAATTTTCACATAAGCCAACCTTTAAGCCTTTGGATTTATTTTGTATTTTAAAATAATTGGCTTTGATCAATAAAATGGCTACTAATTGTTCTCAAGAACATGCCCATTCAAATAGACTGAGTCTGCAGGAAGTCCAGATCTGCTAATCTTATCCCTCCCTCTATACACACGTGCCCTAATTAATTTCCAATTAATATAATACTCTGCAACAAGTCATTTAAAACACATTAAAGGGACATCAAACAAATCTTGCTTTTCTGCAAAAATTGTGCTCCACCCAGGCTCCATAGAAAGACAAAAAATCAAAGCAAGTTTTATAATTGCTTAAAACAGCTATTGAGTTGCATCATATTTAATAAAACTTTAAAGGAACAGTCAACTCAAAAAATGTTATTGTTTAAAAAGATAGATAATCCCTTTATTACCCATTCTCCAGTTTTGCACAGCCAACATGGTTATATTAATACACTTTTTACCTCTGTTATTACCTTGTATCTGAGCCTCTTTTGACAGCCCCCTGATTACATGACTTTTTATTTATTATCTATTAGCTGTGTCGTGCGGATCCCATGGGCCTGAGCTTAATGTAATCTATATGGCCCACATGAACTAGCAGTCTCCTGTTGTGAAAAGCTAAGTGATTAATAGGCTGTCTATAGTGGATTAGGAACAGGCAATTTAGAGGTTTGAATTTTATAAATTATATTAATATAACAATGTTGGTTGTGCAAAGCTGGGGAATGGGTAGCAAAGACGTTATCTATCTTTTTAAACAATAACAATTTTAGTTTTGACTGTCCCTTTAATTGTAAAAGAAAATGGTTAGTTATATTAAATCAAAGGCAGAGCCTAGTTCAGTCATTTTGAGTGTTCATTATTCTTTCATTCATTCTTTTATAGTTTCAAAAGCTAGATAGGATGGTTCATATAGTATGTTTAATATATCCTTTTTGGAAGAAAACAAATAGCCATAAAGATTGAATGTACAAATGTTTTTTTGTGTTGTTTATTGCCTTATGTTATGTCTAGTTTTTTATTTATTCTTTTGCTTGTCCTAATGTTTCACATTGTTTAGAAAGTTCTATTGTTTCCATATTAGTAATTATTCAATAACACCCCCAGTAAAATAACAAATATATACACAAATCAATGAAGCATGTGTGCTTGAGTTTTTAGAGGGTGTCAGGCGCTTAGAAGTAATTCATTACACTCTAGAGCTGCTAACTTAACCATTATCGGACAATATGTCACATTGATTTTGGCAAAAAAATAGCCCAGATGACCCTCTGAGTTTAATTAACAATCCTCTTAATGTTAATTCTGCAGACATAAAAACGAGAAGTATTCAATTTACCTAGGGAATGATTTTACACATAGCGGTTTTACTGCTCCAGAATCTGGTACATAATTGCCCATCTTCATTTGGCACTAAAGCAGTTAGTTTCATTAAAAGGTAAAAGCATTTCTATGTGTGCTATTGATGTTGTTGCTGAAATGAATAAAATTATTTGCTGCTATAGAGTTAAGTGCCAAATGTACTGTACAACATGTCTTTTTTTTAATACATATTTGCTAAAGTGTCAGTATTATCAAAAGTGTTCAGTTTGCTACTGTTGATGCTTAAATTATAGTAAACATAGTATCACTATTAATCTATATATAGCCAGTGAGGTAAATTGTCCTTTTTCCATAAGAAGAAATTAATAAAAAAATAATCATAGGCTTATATAATAAATATAAATATCAACTATTAATAGTTTGGTAGAGACATATATATACAGTCGTATGCAAAAGTTTAGGCACCCCTGACAATTTCCATGATTTTCATTTATAAATAATTGGATGATTGGATCAGCAATTTCATTTTGATCTATCAAATAACTGAAGAATACAGTGATATTTCAGTAGTGAAATGAGGTTTATTGGATTGACAGAAAAAGAGCAATATTGCATCAAAACAAAATTAGACAGGTGCATAAATTTGGGCACCCCAACAGAAATATTGCATCAATATTTAGTAGAGCCTCCTTTAGCAGAAATAACAGTCTCTAGACGCTTCCTATAGCCTGTAATGAGTGTCTGGATTCTGGATGAAGGTATTTTGGACCATTCCTCCTTGCAAAACATCTCCAGTTCAGTTAGGTTTGATGGTTGCCGAGCATGGACAGCCCGCTTCAAATCACCCCACAGATTTTCAATGATATTCAGGTCTGGGGACTGGGATGGTCGTTCCAGAACATTGTACTTGTTCCTCTGCATAAATGCCAGAGTAGATTTTGAGCAGTGTTTTGGGTTGTTGCCTTGTTGAAATATCCAGCCCCGGCATAACTTCAACCTTGTGACTGATTCCTCAACATTATTTTCAAGTATCTGCTGATATTGATTGGAATCCATGAGACCCTCAACTTTAACAAGATTCCCAGTACCGGCACTGGCCACACAGCCCCACAGCATGATGGAACATCCACCAAATTTTACTGTGGGTAGCAAGTGTTTGTCTTGGAACGCTGTGTTCTTTTGCCGCCATGCATAACGCCCCTGGTTATGACTAAATAACTCAATCTTTCTTTCATCAGTCCACAACACCTTCTTCCAAAATGAAGCTGGCTTGTCCAAATGTGCGTTTGCATACCTCTAGAGACTCTGTTTGTGGCGTGTGTGCAGAAAAGGCTTCTTCTGCATCACTCTCCCATACAGATTCTCCTTGTGCAAAGTGTGCTGAATTGTTGAACAATGCACAGTGACACGATCTGCAGCAAGTTGATGTTGTAGGTCTTTGAAGGTGGTCTGTGGGCTGTTTTTGACCGTTCTCACCATCCTTTGCCCCTCCAATATTTTACTTGACCTGCCACTTCTGGCCTTAACAAGAACTGTGCCTGTGGTCTTCCATTTCCTCACTATGTTCCATATAGTGGACACTGACAGCTTAAATCTCTGCAATAGCTTTTTGTAGCCTTCCCCTAAACTATAAAGTTGAACAATCTTTGTTTTCAGGTCATTTGAGAGTTGTTTTTTGGCCCCCATGTTGCCACTCTTCAGAGGAGAGTCAAAGAGAACTACAACTTGCAATTGGCCACCTTAAATACCTTTTCTCATGATTGGATGCACCTGTCTATGAAGTTCAAGGCTTAATGGGCTCACCAAACCAATTGTGTGTTACAATTAATCAGTGCTAGGTAGTTACAGGTATTCAAATCAACAAAATTACAAGGGTGCCTACATTTTGCACCTATCTAATTTTGTTTGGATGCATATTGCACATTTTCTGTTAATCCAATAAACCTCATTTCACTACTGAAATATTACTGTGCCCTTCAGTTATTTGATAGATCAAAATGAAATTGCTGATCCAAACACCCAATTATTTATAAATGTAAATCATGGAAATTGTCAGGGGTGCTTGAACTTTTGCATACAAATGTATGTATGTATATATATATATATATATATATATATATATGTATGTATATGTGTGTATATATATATCTATATATCTATATATATTTATATTTATATATCTATATATATTTATATATATCAATTATTAATAGTATGGTAGAAACATTTATATATATATATATACTATATATATATATATATATATATATATATATATATATATATATACACATATATATAGATGGATAAATGTTACAAAGACTGTACTGAGGTAGGTTTATTGCTCAAGACGTGTACACTTTTGAACCTACCTCAATATGCTCTAATGTAAAGGCAGTACTACGAGGGAAAAAAGTGAAATGGATAATAAAAGTAAATTGGAAAGGTATTTTTTTAAGGTTATATGATTTATCGGAACTATGAAACTTTAACTTTGAATTATATGTTTCTTTAAAGAATCTTTCGGTTCTATAACCATATGGGTAGTCTTATAGAATACATTTATCTAAACATTCCACTCAGTGAGTCTTAGAATTATAAAGCTGAAATATAGTCATGTCCCTAAACATACTTCCACGTTTTAACACAGTACCTTTGTTTCCTGCGCAAAATACAATGTGTCATATTTTAGTTTTTATTAAAATGTAACATATATTTGTGTCCAAAGACATGTAAATTTGCTTCTTTCAAAGATACTGTTCCTCGCTTTTCAGACACTGTCCCTGATTTTGATCCTATGTCCCTGATTTTTAAGAGTGTTGTCCCTGATTTCTCTGTGGGAGATTTGAGAGGTATGTGAATAATAATTCAATTCTATTTTATTTTTGTCTTTTTTTTTTTTTTTAAACGATGGGGAGAACATAAATATGAAGTGAATTATAACAAACTAGATACATTTTATTATATAACAAAAATCAGTTAAAAGACTAATGTCCTTTACTTTTGGACAAAGCTATATAATAAAAGTTATATAAATGACTGGTTGGAAAACTGTTAAAGTCTCTTTTTATGCCATGAATATTATCTTCACAAGTGTAGCAAAATATAATATTTTATAAATGATAATTATAATAAAACATATTTGTTTCTCTTGTTAAGTGTAGTCAGTCCACGGGTCATCCATTACTTATGGAATATATCTCTTCCTAACAGGAAGCTGCAAGAGGATCACCCAAGCAGAGCTGCTATATAGCTCCTCCCCTGACATGTCATATTCAGTCATTCTCTTGCAGCCTAACTAAAGATAGGTCGCTGTGAGAGGTCTGTGGTGTTTTTTAACTTAGTTTATTTCTTCAATCAAAAGTTTGTTATTTTAAATGGCACCGGAGTGTGCTGTTTGTTCTCAGGCAGCATTAGAAGAAGAATCTGCCTGCGTTTTCTATGATCTTAGCAGACGTAACTAAGATCCACTGGCTGTTCTCATCTGAGGAGTGAGGTAACTTCAGAAAAGGGGAATAGCATGCAGGGCCCCCCCCTGCAAATGAGGTATGTGCAGTAAATTATTTTTCTGAGGAATGGAATTGACTGAGAAAATACTGCTGATACCAATGTAACGTAAGTTCAGCCTTAAATGCAGTGATAGCGACTGGTATTAGGCTGATGAGTGTGTGTACACTGAATGTATTTTTCTAAGGAATGGAATTGACTCTGAAAATACTGTTAATACTGAAATAATGTATGAGCCTTAACTGCAGTAAAAGCGACTGGTAGCAGGCTTATTAATAACACTTCATAACTTTTAAAATGTATGTTCAAAACGTTTAATGGCATGTTAATCGTTTTTTGTGAGGTACTTGGTGATAAAACTTATTGGGGCATGATTTTTACCACATGGCCATCTTTGTTTTCTGCATAGAAACAGTTATCTGAGCTTCCCCACTGTTGTAATATGAGTGAGAGGGGTCTATTTTAGCGCTTTTTTGCGCAGTAAAAATTCAGTCACAATCTGTCTACTTCATCCTCCATGATCCAGATCGTCTCTAGAGAGCTCAGGGGTCTTCAAAATTCATTTTGAGGGAGGTAATCAGTCACAGCAGACCTGTGACAGTGTGTTTTGACTGTGTTAAAAACGTTAATTATTAAATTGTTATCCGTTTTTGGGTATTAAGGGGCTAATCATCCATTTGCTGGTGGGTGCAATCCTTTGCTAACTTAATACATTTACTGTGAAAATTTGGTTGCTATAACTATTTTGGTTCATTGTTATTTCAACTGTGACAGATTTTTGTGCTTCTTAAAGGCACAGTAGCGTTTTTTATATTGCTTGTAAATTTATTTAGAAAAGTATTTCCAAGCTTGCTAGTCTCATTGCTAGTCTGTTTAAACATGTCTGACTCAGATGAATCTCTTTGTTCACTATGTTTAAAGGCCAATGTGGAGCCCAATAGAAATTTGTGTACTAATTGCATTGATGTTACTTTAAATAAAAGTCAATCTTTACATGTAAAGAAATTATCACCAGACAACGAGGGGGAAGTTATGCCAACTAACTCTCCTCACGTGTCAGTACCTTCGCCTCCCGCTCAGGAGGTGCGTGATTTTGTGGCGCCAAGTACATCAGGGAGGCCCTTACAAATCACTTTGCAAGACATGGCTACTGTTATGACAGAAGTATTATCTAAATTGCCAGAATTAAGAGGCAAGCGCGATAGCTCTGGGTTAAGGACAGAGCGCGCGGATGAGGTGAGAGCCATGTCAGATACTGCGTCACAGTTTGCAGAACATGAAGACGGAGAGCTTCATTCTGTGGCTGACGGATCTGATCCAGGGAGACTGGATTCAGAGATTTCTAATTTTAAATTTAAGCTTGAGAACCTCCGCATATTGCTAGGGGAGGTATTAGCGGCTCTGAATGATTGTAACATGGTTGCAATTCTAGAAAAATTATGTAGGTTGGATAGATACTATGCGGTACCGGTGTGTACTGACGTATTTCCTATACCTAAAAGGCTTACAGAGATTATTAGCAAGGAGTGGGATAGACCTGGTGTGCCTTTTTCCCCTCCTCCCATATTTAGGAAAATGTTTCCTATAGACGCCACCACACGAGACTTATGGCAGACGGTCCCTAAGGTGGAGGGAGCAGTTTCTACTTTAGCTAAGCGTACCACTATCTCGGTGGAGGATAGTTGTGCCTTTTCAGATCCAATGGATAAGAAATTAGAGGGTTACCTTAACAAAATGTTTGTTCAACAAGGTTTTATCTTACAGCCCCTTGCATGCATTGCGCCTGTCACTGCTGCGGCGGCATTCTGGTTTGAGTCTCTGGAAGAGGCCATTCGCACAGCTCCATTGGATGAAATTATGAACAAGCTTAAAGCACTTAAACTAGCTAACGCATTTGTTTCTGATGCCGTCGTACATTTAACCAAACTTACGGCTAAGAACTCCGGATTCGCCATCCAAGCGCGCAGAGCGCTATGGCTTAAATCCTGGTCAGCTGACGTGACTTCTAAATCTAAATTGCTTAATATTCCTTTCAAAGGGCAGACCTTATTCGGGCCCGGCTTGAAAGAAATTATAGCTGACATTACGGGAGGTAAGGGCCATGCTCTACCTCAGGACAGGGCCAAATCAAAGGCCAAACAGTCTAATTTTCGTGCCTTTCGTAACTTCAAGGCAGGAGCAGCATCAACTTCCTCCGCTCCAAAACAGGAAGGAGCTGTTGCTCGTTACAGACAGGGCTGGAAAGTTAACCAGTCCTGGAACAAGGGCAAGCAGGCCAAGAAACCTGCTGCTGCCCCTAAGACAGCATGAAGAGAGAGGGCCCCCTATCCGGAAACGGATCTAGTGGGGGGCAGACTTTCTCTCTTCGCCCAGGCTTGGGCAAGAGATGTCCAGGATCCCTGGGCGTTGGAGATCATATCTCAGGGATATCTCCTGGACTTCAAAACTTCTCCTCCACAAGGGAGATTTCATCTTTCAAGGTTATCAGCAAACCAAATAAAGAAAGAGGCGTTTCTACGCTGTGTACAAGACCTCTTACTAATGGGGGTGATCCACCCAGTTCCGCGGACGGAACACGGGCAAGGATTCTATTCAAATCTATTTGTGGTTCCCAAGAAAGAGGGAACCTTCAGACCAATCTTGGACTTAAAAATCCTAAACAAATTCCTAAGAGTTCCATCATTCAAAATGGAAACTATTCGAACCATCCTTCCCATGATCCAAGAGGGTCAGTACATGACCACAGTGGACTTAAAGGATGTCTACCTTCACATACCGATTCACAAGGATCATTATCGGTACCTAAGATTTGCTTTCCTAGACAGGCATTACCAGTTTGTAGCTCTTCCCTTCGGATTAGCTACGGCTCCAAGAATCTTTACAAAAGTTCTGGGCTCACTTCTGGCGGTACTAAGACCGCGAGGCATAGCGGTGACTCCGTACCTAGACGACATTCTGATACAAGCGTCAAGTTTTCAAACTGCCAAGTCTCATACAGAGATAGTTCTGGCATTTCTGAGGTCGCATGGGTGGAAGGTGAACGTGGAAAAGAGTTCTCTATTACCACTTACAAGGGTTCCCTTTCTAGGGACTCTTATAGATTCTGTAGAGATGAAAATTTACCTGACGGAGGCCAGGTTATCAAAACTTCTAAATGCTTGCCGTGTCCTTCATTCCATTCCACACCCGTCAGTAGCTCAGTGCATGGAAGTAATCGGCTTAATGGTAGCGGCAATGGACATAGTACCATTTGCGCGCCTGCATCTCAGACCGCTGCAATTGTGCATGCTAAGTCAGTGGAATGGGGATTACTCAGATTTGTCCCCCCTGCTAAATCTGGATCAAGAGACCAGAGATTCTCTTCTATGGTGGCTTTCTCGGCCACATCTGTCCAAGGGGATGACCTTTCGCAGGCCAGATTGGACGATTGTAACAACAGACGCCAGCCTTCTAGGCTGGGGCGCAGTCTGGAACTCCCTGAAGGCTCAGGGACTATGGACTCAGGAGGAGAAACTCCTGCCAATAAATATTCTGGAATTAAGAGCAATATTAAATGCTCTCCTAGCTTGGCCTCAGTTAGCAACTCTGAGGTTCATCAGATTTCAGTCGGACAACATCACGACTGTGGCTTACATCAACCATCAAGGGGGAACCAGAAGTTCCCTAGCGATGTTTTAAGTCTCAAAAATAATTCGCTGGGCAAAGTCTCACTCTTGCCACCTGTCAGCGATTTACATCCCAGGCGTGGAGAACTGGGAGGCGGATTTTCTAAGTCGCCAGTCTTTTCATCCGGGGGAGTGGGAACTTCATCCTGAGGTCTTTGCTCAACTGATTCATCGTTGGGGCAAACCAGATCTGGATCTCATGGCGTCTCGCCAGAACGCCAAGCTTCCTTGTTACGGATCCAGGTCCAGGGACCCGGGAGCGGTGCTGATAGATGCTCTGACAGCCCCTTGGGTCTTCAACATGGCTTATGTGTTTCCACCATTTCCAATGCTTCCTCGTTTGATTGCCAAGATCAAACAGGAGAGAGCTTTGGTGATTCTGATAGCGCCTGCGTGGCCACGCAGGACCTGGTATGCAGACCTAGTGGACATGTCGTCCTGCCCACCTTGGTCTCTGCCTCTGAGACAGGACCTTCTAATTCAGGGTCCTTTCAACCATCCAAATCTAATTTCTCTGAGGCTGACTGCATGGAGATTGAACGCTTGATTCTATCAAAGCGTGGCTTCTCGGAGTCGGTTATTGATACCTTAATACAGGCTAGGAAGCCTGTTACCAGAAGAATTTACCATAAGATATGGCGTAAATATTTATATTGGTGCGAATCCAAGAGTTACTCATGGAGTAAGGTTAGGATTCCTAGGATATTGTCTTTTCTACAAGAGGGTTTAGAAAAGGGCTTATCTGCTAGTTCGTTAAAGGGACAGATTTCTGCTCTGTCTATTCTTCTACACAAACGTCTGGCAGAAGTTCCAGACGTTCAGGCTTTTTGTCAGGCTTTAGCTAGGATTAAGCCTGTGTTTAAGACTGTTGCTCCGCCGTGGAGCTTAAACTTAGTTCTTAACGTTCTTCAAGGCGTTCCATTTGAACCCCTTCATTCCATTGATATCAAGCTGTTATCCTGGAAGGTTCTGTTTTTGATGGCTATTTCCTCGGCTCGAAGAGTCTCTGAGTTATCTGCCTTACATTGTGATTCTCCTTATCTGATTTTTCATTCAGACAAGGTAGTTCTGCGTACTAAACCTGGGTTCTTACCTAAGGTAGTTACTAACAGGAATATCAATCAAGAGATTGTTGTTCCATCACTGTGTCCTAACCCTTCTTCAAAGAAGGAACGACTTTTGCATAATCTGGACGTAGTCCGTGCCCTGAAGTTCTATTTGCAGGCAACTAAAGATTTTCGTCAAACTTCTTCCCTGTTTGTCGTTTACTCTGGACAGAGAAGAGGTCAAAAGGCTTCGGCTACCTCTCTCTCTTTTTGGCTTTGTAGCATAATACGTTTTGCCTATGAGACTGCTGGACAGCAGCCTCCTGAAAGGATTACAGCTCATTCTACTAGAGCTGTGGCTTCCACCTGGGCCTTTAAAATGAGGCCTCTGTTGAACAGATTTGCAAGGCTGCAACTTGGTCTTTACTTCACACTTTTTCAAAATTTTACAAATTTGACACTTTTGCTTCTTCGGAGGCTATTTTTGGGAGAAAGGTGCTTCAGGCAGTGGTTCCTTCTGTTTAAGGTTCCTGCCTTGTCCCTCCCTTCATCCGTGTACTTTAGCTTTGGTATTGGTATTTCATAAGTAATGGATGACCCGTGGACTGACTACACTTAACAAGAGAAAACATAATTTATGCTTACCTGATAAATTTATTTCTCTTGTAGTGTAGTCAGTCCACGGCCCGCCCTGTCTTTAAGGCAGATCTAAATTTTAATTAAACTCCAGTCACCACTGCACCCTATGGTTTCTCCTTTCTCGTCTGGTTTTGGTCGAATGACTGAATATGACATGTGAGGGGAGGAGCTATATAGCAGCTCTGCTTGGGTGATCCTCTTGCAGCTTCCTGTTAGGAAGAGATATATTCCATAATTAATGGATGACCCGTGGACTGACTACACTACAAGAGAAATAAATTTATCAGGTAAGCATAAATTATGTTTTTGAGGGTAGTTCTTCCTACTGCTTTAAAGGGACATGGCACCCAAATATTGAAATACTTGAAAGTGATGCAGCATAGTTGCAAAAAGCTGACTAGAAAATATCACCTGAACATCCCCATATTAAAAATAAAGATATTTTACCTCAACCTTACCTATTCACACTCCATTGTAAAGGACTTTAAGCAGCCAATCTGTATGCATGTCCTGGGACCTGCAAGGGAGCGTGCCTCATGCACACTCATGTTATTTCCCTATTCAGTTTAAAGAAGTTTACTATGAAATCTCATGAGATCACAGTAAAACAATTCATGACCTCAGCACTGCTGATGTTGATTGGCTGCTGTTCATTTCTTCTTCTTTTTTTAAAAACCTGCAACTGGGCAGTAGCGGATAGATAACTTTTACAGAACACTTACTCTGGTGAGCTGAGGAAATTTTGAGGTAAAATATTTTCCCTTTTTACATATAGATGTTCGGGTTTTTAAAGCTAGGCTGCATCACTTTCAAGTAATTTAGCATATGTGTATTATGTCCCTTAAAGCTTAGAAAATAATAACCTCTAAAATTTCTTTCGGTTATAATTTCACCTTTTATACATGTATGTCAATGAAATATAAGCTCTTCCATTCAATTAGCAATCACATATGCATATTCTAAAAATATTTCTCTGCTGGAACAATAAAACATTAACATAAAAAAAAGACTTTGCTTAACTTTGCTTTACAAAAAATATGCTTAAAATAAAAAGCAATAATTTAAGTTAATTTATGTTGCCCCCCTGCTTATATATATATATATATATATATATATATATATATATATATATATATATATGTGTGTGTGTGTATACAAATGTGTTTGGTCCTGTCATATTTTATGTTTATTTGTTTTATGATTTTTGTTATATGTGCCTGTTTCTGTGTTTTTTAGAGAAAAAAAAACTATTGGAATATTTGCTATACTCTGAAGAAACATGGATCATTTTACATTGTTGTTTTCTTGTATATAATAGAGTTCTAGACTTATCTAGGTTCACACTTCATGTTAGATGATCAAAAAATCACTGGCATGGAGAAAAATAACAAAAAAAATCATTGTTTTTTTGTTTTTGTCTTTAAAGCATTCTATTGTAATGTCGATGCATCCAGAACCCTGTTTAGTGGGATGCTAAAATACGCCTTTCTATATATATATAATTTATTTTTTTAGGGATTCAGCAGTACTGATTAGACTTCCTGGATAATTTCCTCAGAGCAGAAAGATTTAGATAATTAGATTGTTGGAGAGGTCTCTAAGATTCCCTAAACATACACATGGAATAGTGACTCAATTTTTAAAACTCTGCTTAAATTTGTTATACTCAATTGTTCTTCTAGGTGTGAACACCCTTTGAAATGCTTTAAATATATATTTTCAATTATTATTTCAATAGTTGAAAAGATAGATTCATCTTTGTTTCATTTTAGGTTTAAGTAATTAAAACATTGCCATTGTTATGCATGTTTATTTTAAAATGCCTTTAGTTATAGTAAATTGAATTATTTTCTTCTTGTTTAAAGGGACATAATACTCATATGCTAAATCACTTGAAACTGATGCAGTATAACTGTAAAAAGCTGACAGGAAAATATCACCTGAGCATCTCTATGTAAAAAAGGAAGATATTTTACCTCACAATCTCCTCAGCTCAGCAGAGTAAGTTCTGTGTAAAAAGTTATACTCCGCTGCTCCCAGCTGCAGGTAAACAAATTTAAAAAAATGAAGAAATGAACAGCAGCCAATCAGCATCAGCAGTGCTGAGGTCATGAACTCTTACTGTGATCTCATGAGATTTGACTTAACTCTCATGAGATTTCATAGTAAGCTTCTTTTACCTGATTGGTGAAATAATATGAGAGTGCACGATGCTAGTCCCTTCAGATGTCCCAGGACAGACACACTAAAATGCTGCGTAGAAATCCTTTACAATGGGAGGTGGCTACTGAGGAACTTTTGAGGTAAAATATCTTTCTTTTTTACATAGAGATGTTCAGGTGATATTTTCTAATCAGCTTTTTACAGCTATGCTGCGTCACTTTCAAGTGTTTAAACATTTGGGTATTATGGCCCTTTAAAGGGATGATCTCATGTTGCCACTAGAGGTACTAGGTAACATTGCTACACAAATTTTAATCTGGAACATTAATGTTACCTTTAATTTAATTTGTCTTCTAAACCATGTTCTTTAATAGTAAGAATGTTGTGTATTGTGTATAGTCAACAAAGGGCAATGTATAACAACACAGTTATATTAATATACTTTTTACCTCTGCGATTACCTTGTATCTAAGCATCTTCTGATAGCTCCCTGATCACATGACTGTTTGTTTATTATCTATTGACTTGTAGTTAGTACTGTTTGGTGCTAACTCTTAAAGGGACACTATACCCAAACATTTTCTTTCATGATTAAGGTAGAGAATATAATTTTAAACAACATTCCAATTTACTTCTATTACCTAATTTGCTTTATTCTTTAGATATACTTTAATGAAGAAATAGCAATGCACACAGTGAACCAATCACAGGAGGCATCTATGTGCAGCTACCAATCAGCAGCTACTAAGCATATCTAGATGTGCTTTTCAGCAAAGAATATCAAGAGAATGAAGCAAAATAGATAATAGAAGTAAATTAGAAAGTTGTTTATAATTGTATGCTCCTTCTAAATCATGAAAGAAAAAAAAATTGGGGTTCATGTCCCTTTAAATAACTTCTCAGGCATGAACACATTGTTATTTATATGGCTCATAAGAACTATCAGTCTCCTGTTTTGAAAAGCAAATACAAACGCATGTGATTAAGGGGCTGTCAATAGAGCCTTTGAAACAGGCAAAAATTTAGAGGTTTAAATGTTATAAAGTATATTAATCTAACAATGTTGGTTGTGAAAAGGGGAATGGGTAGTAAAGGCATTATCTATCTTTTTAGAAAAAACAATTTTAATGTAGACTGTCCCTTTAAGATATAGTTACAAGTAAGTTGTAGTTTGCACTAAAATACCAAGCCATGAGATTCAACTAAATAAAATTAATAATTTTAACAAATATTTTCTGATATGTTTTTGGGAAAAATAATACAAGATGTCTAAGTTTAAGAAATCTGTCCTTATGAGAAAAAAAATTAAATTTTGTATTATTGTAAAAATTAAATATTATATGTAATGTTCAATAAAAAAATACATTTATAGAGATTTTCTAAAGTAGTTAATTGGTTTTACTTGTAGTATTATGACTTTTGTTTATTTCATTAATGTTAAAGAGACAGTGCACTGTAATTTTTTCCCTCACTTTTAATGTTTTTCTAATTATCTATTTTACATGCAGGAGTGTATTTTTTGACATTTTAAATAGCAGAATTACCTGTTGTATCCTGACCTATACTGAAAATGTCAGTACTTTACTGGTTATAGACAAACTATGTAGGTATTAAATCATACTCTCAGTGACAGAGAGGTATTAAAATGTTCATTTTCCATTGCTCTCTCTGGTCTTTGAATAAACAATGAGAAATAAGATGAGGAGGACTTTGTATAAATAATTAGACAGATTAGATAAGGAGGTCTGCTTCGTGTCAAATTCAGTTAATTTTTTGGGGCTGTGGTTTCAATTAGCAGAAACAGTTATTTCATATAAACCTAAAGGAACAATTTTCCATACATAAGCTGGTATAACAAAGGATGTGAATGATATTAAGGTTAAACTAATTTTACAGCACTCTGTCTCTTTATGTAAATGTTGTGGATTGTAATGCTAAAAGTGCAATTTGTGGATTTTAATTGCTTTAAAGGGACACTGAACCCAAATTTTTTCTTTCATTATTCAAATAGAGCATGCAATTTTAATCAACTTTCTAATGTACACCTATCAAATTTTCTTCATTCTCTTGGTATCTTTATTTGAAAAGCAAGAATGTAAGTTTAGATGCTGGCCCATTTTTGGTGAACAACCTGGGTTGTTCTTGCTGAATGGTGGATTAATTTAACCGACCAATAAATAAGTGCTGTCCAGGGTCTGATTCAAAAAAATAGCTTAGATGCCCTTTTTTTAAATAAAGATAGCAAGAGAACGAAGAAAAATTGATAATAGGAATAAATTAGAAAGTTGCTTAAAATTGCTCTGTCTGAATCACGAAAGAAAATATTTGTGTTCAGTGTCCCTTTAACTGTTTTACTTTTGCTTTAATTGTTTCATTAAATTAAAAATCAATTTCATTTAATGTACATGTATAATGTATATGTATAATATTTTACATCACAGTGTAATCATTTATATTTATTTACCATCTTATCCTATCATTTTTGGGTGCAACTTTCAAAAGAAAAATCTCAGGGGAAAAAAAATGTATGGAAAAAAATGCAATATAAAGTCTACAAAATTGCTTGTTATACAACAGCTAAATCATCTTTCCAAAATGTTCTGGCCTTGCAAGATGCGCTTTGTTTCTCCACTTATGTAAAGCAATATAATTTGTATTATTATTTATTTATTTTTTAGCTGGACAAAATTAAAGGGACATGACACACAATTTTTTCTTTCATGATTTAGAAAGAGCATGCAATGTTAAACAACTTTCTAATTTACTTCTATTATGTTATTTGTTTCACTCTCTTGGTATTCTTTGCTGAAGAGCAAATCTCGATATGCCCAGTAGCTGCTGATTGGTAGATGCACATAGATGCCTCGTTTTATTGGCTCACCCATGTGCATTGTTATTTCTTCAACAATGGATATCTAAAGAATGAAGCACATTAGATAATAGAAGTAATATGGAATGTTATTTAAAATTGTATTCTCTACCTGAATCATGAAAGAGATTTTTTGGGTTTAGTGTCCCTTTAACACTGTACCCAAAAATTTTCTCTCGTCATTCAGATTGAGCATGAAATTTTAAGCAACTTTCTAATTTACTCCTATTATCAAATTTTCTTCTTTCTCTTGGTATCTTTATTTGAAATGCAAGAATGTAAGTTTAGATGACGGCCCATTTTTGGTGAACAACCTGGGTTGTCCTTGCTGATTGGTGGATAAATTCATCCACCAATAAAAAAGTACTGTCCAGAGTACTGAAACCAAAAAAAAAGCTTAGATGCCTTCTTTTTCAAATAATGATAGCAAGAGAACGAAGAAAAATTGATAATAGGAGTAAATTAGAAAGTTGCTTAAAATTGCATGCTCTTTCTGAATTACAAAAGAGAATTTTTGGGTACAGTGTCCCTTTAAGCTTTATTTTGAAGGCATTTATAATAATAACTATACTGAAAACATTTTGGGATACTATATTACTAATTCATTAAAACCCATAAATAATATATTATTATTTTAGTATTATTCTTTATTTATAAAGCGACAACAGATTCCGCAGCACTGCCCATGGGTACAAGGATAAACTCACATGCACACTCTGTAATCACATAGTCACAAAAACTGGACACCGGTCTTCCTTGGAGAACAGTTTCAGAAAAAAATACTTTGTTATTGCACCATGTTCCTTACAAAAAAAAATTATGTAATATCTGAGGTATCGTCAGTGAGGTAAAACATTAAAGATAAGAGGCCTTGCATGAGGAGAAAATATCGGAGCTAAAAGGAAAGGAAATCTGAATTATAAACTAATTTTATTATACATTGGGTAAGGGAACCTTACTAGAGTTATCCCTTAAATGTATTTCTAAAATAAATAAATACTTAAATTATAATAATAATTCTGGAAATATATTTATTTATTAAAATATATTTGTGGCCTAAATATAATAGCAACTTTCTCATTTTCTAAACATTTACTATAATTCCTAAAATGTGTTCACTAGGCATTCAGGTAAAAAATAATTACAATATGGCACCTTCATTTGGAATGGTTGAACACCTCTGCGGTAAAAATGTTCTTCAGTAAGATGAAAAATAAATAATTTTTCTGTTCTTTTGTCTCTGGCCTTTTTAAAGTACCGTTTGATAATAATGATGCAGTCTTTGGAATATAGCTTACACATATAAATGAAATTCATATGGCACAATCTTCGCTACTTTTAAAAAAATACATATATTATGACAAATTGCAACTCTCCCGCAGAAGTTTGGGCAAAAATAAATGGGTATTACTGTGACCAAAATCAAATATTGCATCTTATCAGGTATTTTTTTTAACTATGGATATTAAAGTGCTGAGACCCTATTGTCTCACTGTAAAGCAATACTTTTATATTGTTTCCCACAACCTGTGGGGAATAAATATGTTATGGAGAACCATTACATACCATCTGGTGCAGTAATGTTCATATCACAAAACACTAAACTAACTAAACACACTATACTTGGCCTCAAACGTTAACATATTTTTTCTAAACAAGAAACAACAAACTATCCAATAAAGGTCCTTTCCAATCCATTAGAAGAATGGGTGTGAATGCAGCTTTTTACATTTAACCAGTAATATCATTTCATGATGTGCACAATTAATTTATATATATTAAATTGACACTGAACCCAAATTTTTTCTTTCATGATTCAGATAGAGCATGCAATTTCTGATTTACTCCTATTATCAATGTTTCTTCATTCTCTTGCTATCTTTATTTGAAAAAGCAAGAATGTAAGTTTAGAATCCGGCCCATTTTTGGTTCACAACCTGGGTTGTGCTTGCTGATTGGTGGCTAAATGCTCTCACCAATAAACAAGTGCTGTCCAGGGTCTGAACCAAAAATTGCCCTTAGCTTAGATGCCTTCTTTTTTAAATAAAGATAGCAAGAGAACGAAGAAAAATTAATAATAGGAGTAAATTAGAAAGTTTCTTAAAATTGCTGCTCTATTTGAATTATGTCTAAACATTACAGTGCTAAGATCTAGTGTTTCTATTTAAGTTATGTACAAGCTTCCTAGTTTAAAATTGTGATTTGAGCTACATTTCTAGCTTTTTGCTAAACCAGGTAACAGTTATATGTGTTAAAATTAAATTGAGCAGATGTAAAATCATTAACACTGAGCCTCTCAAAACAGCCCAGGATGGATTTTGAAGAGGTCATATTAGTTGAAATAGAAAATTCTAAACAATTCTGCTTCTCAGTATGTGTTATATTGGCTCAAGGTGAGTTATCCATGACATTTGTATGTTGCAAAGGAACTAGAAAACACATAATAAGTTGGTTTGTAATAAGATTTGAATGTCCTTAAATTTGTAAACCTACTCTTCCATGGGTTTTCTAATTTCTTAGACATCCAAGGTATAGAAGAATCTCCATTATTTTTTTTATGCTTTTCACACTCCACAAAAGATTTAAGACAAGTCATATTTTTGTCCTGAGATCATTTTGTGTTATTGTGCAATGTGATTTTAAAGTTTTGAGAAATTATACAAAACACTCTGAAATACAGTTAGATATAATGGCAGGTACAAAAGGATTCCTTTTTATAAAATAAAAAAAACTGATTACTTTTCTCATAGCAGCCAGAAGCACACGGATTTAGTATAAAAATCTCTGATTCAATTTTACATGAAAGACAAACTTTGCCTCCAAAATAAATTATACTTCATTAAAGATTCAGAATAATATTTTTACTCTATAAGTTTAATATAACGTACTTGAAATGATGTTTGTAAAATGAATCATTATATTTGTATAATTTTCCCCCACAAAATGCAAACATAGAAATGATACATTTATATTCATATAGCAAATATAATCATGATCTGTGTGGTTGTTTTCCTTAATATAATGTTTCAAGAAATAACTATGTATTTTTTTTTTTTTTCAAACCCCTTTATTTGTTTGTACTTTTCCTCTGCCTAGACCTGGTTAACCATTTCTGTGAACAGGTCCTCAATTTTTTACTTTGTCCCTACTTTCCTGTCGTAGCCCCATCTTCCCCTGGTGTCGACTCCGTACCCTTACAGCGCACAGGCAGCCAACATGGCACCCAGAATGCAACAGGGACCTTCCAGAGGGGCAGCTATGCTGCAGGCCCTGCCTCCAATTACGCAGACCCATACCGACAGCTGCAGTATTGTCCTTCTGTTGAATCACCTTACAGCAAATCTGGGCCCGCTATACCACCAGAGGGGACATTAGCTAGGTCACCTTCCATTGATAGCATACAGAAAGATCCAAGGTAAGTGCAGTCTTATTTATTTAATGTATTTCTTTAATTCTGACTGGCCCAGCATCCACATGTTTGTATAGATATAATTTTCTATTTTCAGTTCACCCATCTGTTAGTTTGCATTTTTTTTAGCTTATAAAGGAGCCAAAGCTGTATGAAGGTTTTTCTTTAACACCTGTTGGGTCACAAAACAGTTGTTTATTCTAAGCAGTGTTTATTTGTTCTGCAGGACACTATTATAAATATGTGGAAAAAAATGAGTGTGAATTATTCTCTCACTCTTTTTGCTGCAAGATTTTGGTTATGCATGAAAAGAGAAAATTGTGGGAGTGATTTGCAGAAAAAGCAAATAAAAAGTGATTATTGTATAGGTGACAGAAGATATGTCTATGTTGAATGACATGAAAGATGAAAAGCTATTTCTTTCTGCCTTAGGTGATTCATATTTTTTTTATTCTCCATGCTTGAGAAGAAGACGTGCAAGAGCATTTTGTGAGAAGTTCTATGTCTAAGCAACATGTTTTAACTCAGCATGAGTGCTGAGAAATGGAAAATTGTCTGAATGCATGAGGAAGGCATGAATATCAATTTTTAGATACAAAAATGAAAACTGGTTTAAAGGGACACTGTACCCAATTTTTTTTCTTTTGTGATTCAGATAGAGCATGCAATTTTAAGCAACTTTCTAATTGACTCCTATTATCAATTTTTCTTCGTTCTCTTGCTATCTTTATTTGAAAAAGAAGGCATCTAAGCTTTTTTGGGTTCAGAACTCTGGAGAGCATGTTTTTATTGGAAGATGAATTTATCCACCAATCAGCAAAGACAACCCAGGTTGTTCACCAAAAATGGGCCGGCATCTAAACTTACATTCTTGCATTTCAAATAAAGATATAAAGAGAATAAAGAACATTTGATAATAGGAGTAAATTAGAGAAAGTTGCTTAAAATTTCATGTTCTATCTGAATCCCGAAAGAATTTTTTTGGGTTCAGTGTCCCTTTAAGTTTGAGTACAAGGTTTATCAAGATGCTCCTGTTTTTATTATTCTTAATTTTTCTTGGATTGAGTTAGTTATTTAAAAACTGGAAATTGATGTAGATATTGTTTGCCTCCAGATAATAAGAAAACAAATTATTATGAGCCTATTATGAGACATTCTGACTTTTACTTTTGAAGATTCCCTTTAGCATACTAGTGTTAATATAATTTGAATGAACATTATCATCATTACTGACAGATTATTAATAATAAGTACATTTTAAACTTTTATTAAATGTGTGTCCTTTTCTAACACTTTAGGAATATGACTTGTGGATGATCATTATTATCTGATTTTTCAGTATTCTTTATTATATTTTACTCAATGTGAGATTTATGCTACAAATTTGCAATTTTTTGAGGGCTGAATTTGCATGAAATATAGAAATAATTGTTGAGGTTGTTAAAGAAACATCTATGTTTAATCTAGTAAAAGAAGAGCTATTCTTTAACACTTCTACTCAGTTGTTATAAAATAAAAAACGTGTGTAATTTTAAAATGTACGATTGTTCCCTCTAAGACCAGTTTTGTGTGCAGCCCAGCAGTGAAACAGTTAATAAAGTAACGTCACCTTGCAGTCTGTATTGTGCAGTGTTTACTAATTGCAGGACACAGTTAAAGGGACAGTCAAGTCCAAAAAAAAACTTTTGTGATTCAGATAGGGTATGTTAGTGTTAGTTCATGTGTTTCACGTAGATAACATTGAGCTCACGCACGTGAAATTACCGAGCAGTGAGCACTGATTGGCTAAAATGCAAGTCTGTCAAATGAACTGAAATATGGGGCAATCTACAGAGGCTTAGACACAAGGTAATAAAAGAGGTAAAACGAGTATTATTATAACTGTGTTGCTGTGCAAAACTGGAGAATAGGTAATAAATCTTTTTAAACAACAAACATTCTAGTGTTGACCGGCCCTTTAACTAATTAACTGTTTCACTGCTGGGTCGCACACAAAACTGGCCTTAGAGGGAACAGACCTAATCCTTTGTGCATCCTTTGCAAGTTGGTACAAAGTGAGAAAAATAATAGAGACCATATAATGTGTGTTTGAAATATTTAAAAAATAATTACTCTAATGCTATTTACCATGTATGCCACAGAAAATAGCACAAAATATATTATTATGTAGTTCATAGGGTAGTGTTTTCTCATATTATGGTATCACTGCACACTTATTTATTTTATAAAATATTCTGAAACGTTTGTGTTGGAACCTGACCGAAAAACCCCCAAAAAACTTACGCTTGTTAACACCTAAAATCCAATGTAGTACAAATGGATAAGGAAATGGATCAGTACTGAAATGGTTACCAGTAATTAAAGTCAAAATTACATGCAATTTTAAAGGGATATGAACTCCAAAATCTGTTGTGGATACCATGTCTGGAGGCCTGCAGACTGCTGCCACTGATTGAACATGATGTTTGTGTGGTTTAGAACAGGGGTCTGTAATTGTAGTCTTCATGAATGAGATTTATATAATTAATTACTGTTGATTATTTTGGCTTATTTAAAGGGACAGTCTACATCAGAATTGTTATTGTTTTATAAAATAGATAATCCCTATCTATTACCCATTCCCCAGTTTTGCATAACCAACACATTTATATTAATATACTTTTTACCTCTGTGATTACCTTGAATCTAAGCGTCTTCTGACAGCCCCCTGATCACATGACATTTTATTTATTATTTATTGACTTGCATTTTAGCCAATTAGTGCAGTGTCTGCCACAAGCCACAGGCGTGATCACAATGTTATCACATGAACTAGCACTCCCCTGTTTTGAAACGAACCTACCTAGGTTTAGCTTTCAACTAAGAATGCTAACAGAACAAAGCACATTTAATGATAAAAGTAAATTGGAATGTTGTTTAAAATTGCATGCCCTATCTGAATCATGAAAGTTTAATTTTGACTAGACTGTCCCTTTAAAGGGACAGTCTACAATATAATTGTTATTGTTTTAAAAGATAGATAATCCCTTTATTACCCATTCCCCAGTTTTGCATAACCAACACAGTTATATTAATATACTTTTTACCTCTGTGATTACTTTGTATCTAGGAACCTTCTTCCAGCCTCCTGATCACATGACTGTGACTGTTTATTATCTATTGTCTTGCATTTAGCATTGTATTGTGCTAAATCTTAAGTAACCCCCTGTGCCTGAACACAGTGTTATCTATAGGGCCACATGTACTTTCAGTCTTTGTGTTGAAAAGGAATTTAAAAAGCATGTGATAAGAGGCATCCCTCAAAGGCTTAGAAATTAGCATATAACTCAGCCTAGGTTTAGTTTCAACTAAGAATACCAAGAGAAAAAAGTAAATTGGAAAGTTGATTAAAATGACAAGTCCTATCTTAATAATGAAAGTTTAATTTTGACTAGACTGTCCCTTTAACTACAAATACTGAGCTTTGTTGTAGTTTAAGGTGACCAGATATTTAAAATGAAATCCGGGGACATTTTTTTTTTTTATTGGCAAATGATAAAAAACGATTCTATTAGCATATTTTCCTCAAATTATATAATATGCAGTGTATGTGGTATGTGTTTATAGAGTTATAGTATGATATATACGTTAGTTCTCACATTTCGTCCATGAGATAAAAAAAAAATACTTAGAATTTTTTGGGATATGACTACCAAATGTAAAGAAGATAAGATAGAGAAAAAAGTTTCAATGCATACATACACAATCATACATATACACATACTCACACATGCACATACACACACACACAAAAACATACATATACACACATGTGTGCACACATACACATACACATGCATACATGCACACATACACATGCATACAAACATGGGCACACACACAAACACATGCTCGCACACATACACACACACATATGCATACACATAAGCACACATATACACACAGACATGCATAAACACACATGCACACATACACATGCATGCACACACACGCACACACATACACATGCATATACGCACACATACACATGCATACAAACACACGCACACATACATATGATACAAACATGGGCGCACACACAGATACATACACACACACCCTCAATATATACATACATACACACATACACATGCATACACACATATTGACCCTGATTGTAGAAATGTCAAAACCATCTTTCAATGCAGGGTAACCAGCAGTAGACCCAGTAATCCTGCCGTGGTTAGATATTCAGTATTTTATTGGCTTCAGTATTAATTTTTTTCACTGAGATGCACATTTCAGAGTGAGACAGAAAGATAAAATGAGTAGTATGATAACATCTTGACTCTTGGGCCCCAATTTATCAAAGGTCTTGCGGACCTGATCCGACACTGCGGATCAGGTCCGCAAGACCTCGCTAAATGCGGAGAGCAATACGCTCTCAGCAGTTAACATTGCACCAGCAGCTCACAAGAGCTGCTGGTGCAACGCCGCCCCCTGCTGACTCACGGCCAATCGGCCGCCAGCAGGGAGGTGTCAATCAACCTGATCGTATTCGATCGGGTTGATTTCCGGCGATTCCTGTCCGCCTGCTCAGAGCAGACGGACAGGGTTATGGAACAGCGGTCTTTAGACCGCTGCTTCATAAGTTGTGTTTCTGGCGAGTCTGAAGACTCGCCAGAAACACGGCCCTTCAAGCTCCGTATGGAGCTTGATAAATGGGCCTGATAGAGGTTTGTTTTATACATATCTGAAACATTAAGTTTGCTTGAAAAATTATATATAAAAAGTTTCTGTACCTGTTATCTACTCATGGGCATTAGCGGAATTGTTTCCTAGGGAGGAGGAGAAAAAAAAAGTATCAAACATAATAATATTTAATATAGACAAACTTATTTAGTTTTACATATGTAATATATTTTTCTAATGCATGAGAAGATTTTCCTATTGAGCAATTGCTTGACTATACCCATGTTTCTAATCCAATCAGGGACAGCAGATGTGTCCAGCCACAAGGACTTACCTTGTCATCGCTGGTCAGGTCAGAAGCTCCTCACTTCCCTCCTGACCTGCACGCTGCCTGCCATACGCCGGGACGAAGTGACGTTATCAGGACGATCACTTCCTCTCTGCGCTTGGCTGCAGTGCAATAGGAGCTGGGGACAGTGCATCAGGAGCCGGGGACATAACTTTTACGGAGACAGTCTCCTCAATCCAGGGACTGTCCCCGGAAATCAGGAACATCTGGTCACCCTACTGTAGTTCAAACATCCTGAGAATCTGACATGATAGCGGACCCTGAGAACTAATGGGCTATTCTAAAAAATATGCAGGTCTACACACGGTTTTCCACACAAACAGGGGTAGCCCTCATGGAATTCTATAAAAAAAAGGGACTGTCCCTGTTAGCAGCGAGGTAGTTCCTATAGAATTATTGAGAGCTCTCTGCTAGGTAAAATTTTGCAATGGTGGACAAATTGCACAGGGATAAACTTTAATATTACACCTACTACAAAACAAAACAAATTGCGCTGTGTATAGTGCACTGTACCTTAACTTCGCTGTTATTTTCGTATGCATAGGTTTTCCTTTCAGAGTAATTAGTGTTATGAGTATTTTGATAAAAGCTCACCACCTTTTTACTTGCAAGAAAAAACAATGACATCTGTAGGGCAGAAATATTTACAGAATTACGCTGGGATTTGAGAGAAATTTTCCTACACACCCATGGAGTGCCCATGTTCAGCCCATTTTACAAAATTGCTTTTTTGCACATACTGTGTACTTAAATTATGATTTATGCTGTGCATACTTAATACAATTTATTCATGTATAATTTACATATAAAATTTACGTTTTTGATAACATACGATTTTTGGAGAACAAAATGTGTGCTGCACCTTAACAATACAATTTTTTTTTCTTAAATATTTTTGTGTGAATGGTTAAATTATTCATTTTGTGTGATTTTTAAATTACAATTTTCATGCACTTTTGTAATGTATGTATCTCCTTCCCATACGAAAATGCAGTAATACGTCCTTCAGCGGGACACCCTGCTTTCAGGGTAAAAAGTGGCTTTATAGAATTCCACCAGGGAACTAAAAGGCCTGGCGAGCATTCTTACAGAATCTCACCAGTCCAGAGTCTTTAGTAGAATCAGGCCCTAAAATTGAAGAAACCTGGTTTAGAAGATACTTTGGTTTTGTTAGCTTTATAAATGGCAGATTTATATGATACAGTTTGCCATCAATTGCTACTGTTTGAAAAAAATAAGTTAAAATATGTATAGATTAACTGTAGGATTTAAAGGGACAGTAAATTCAAAATGAAACTCTCGTGATTCAGATAGAGCATGTAATTTTAAACAACTTTAAAATGTATTTCCTTCTTAATACAAGGGGAGTACACAGCTTCATTCCTTACTGTTGGGAAATACTGAACCTGGCCACCAGGAGGAGGCAAAGACACCCCAGCCAAAGGCTTAACTACCTCTCCCACTTCCGCTATCCCCCAGTCATTCTTTGCCTTTCGTCACAGGAGGATAGCAGAGAAGTGTCAGAAAATTTCGGAGTTGTTCCTCAGGAGGGATATATGCCTTTCATTATGGAACTGGAGTTTTAAGCAGTCTTGTCAGCCTCTCAGTGAGAGCATTGATGAAAGTTAGAGTCTGAAGATGCAGGGAGAGACCTTCTGTGAACCCATCCAGACTGCCTGCTAACAGCTCCTTAAGCAACCAGTGTTGACGAGTTTCACAGAGGCTGTGTTTCTGTTCCACAGCATGGATTCTGGTGAGATCGTTTAAATTTTCACTTATGTTGAAATTGCTGAAGACAGGGTCACAGTGTGACTCATTTTATCTTTATAGAATCATGGGTTAATATCTCCTGAGGGAGGTTATTTAACAGTGGGGATTAATCAAATGTGTTTCTTTGATTTATGCTGCTTATTTGTGAGATTTATTTTTTGGGTTAATAGACTGTTGTTATGCGGTAACGGAACATACAGGTGTTTTACTTTCACTTTGAACGCTGCACAGCTTGATAGCATTGGCTCGCCTTTTCTCATAGCACGGCCAGTCCTGCATTGCACACCACGTGTCCGGGTGTGGTGTGGTCACACTTTTGTTTTCTCTTTCCTGACTGAGCTAGCTGTCGGAGAGGTTGCTTCTTCTCTGAGTGCCTGGGTCTAGGAGGTGATGAGTGCCACAGTCATTGGGGGTCTATAGGTGCTGTTTTTGAGAAAAATAAAAAGCTCATTTATTTGTATCCTACTGTTAGCACAAGCTATGGAGGATCCTGATATGCTTGAGGGTACTTCCTGTATTCCTCAAAGTAATACCTGAATATATTGTGAGGAGGCCTTGGTGTGCCCACCCTCTCAACTATGTTCCATATGCATCAACAAGGTTATTTTGTCTAAGAAGGTTAACCCCTTTAGTACAACTGAGCCGTCCACCTCTGAGGACTCGCCGTCCCGTGAGGAGCGTATCCATCTCCATTGTCTCATGCAGCTTTCTGTAGCACGCCTGATCCTCCATCTGGAGGGAGCCTTTTACCATCAGACTTTACTGCGCAGTTAAAGACTGCAGTGTCTGAGGCTCTTAGTGCTTTACCTTGCCCTGCTAAGTGTAAGCGAAAGTTTAAACATAGCTCTCTGGTCCAGGGGACATCTAGTGATTTACTTGATTTGTCTGCCTTTAAGGTATCCCAGGATGGGTCACACTCTGAGTCTTCAGAGGGTAAAATTTCTGAATCAGAGTCTGCTACCTCTAGGCCTCCGGCTGTGGAGGAGCAAGCCTTTAGATTTCAAATTGAACACTTGCATTTTCTTTTAAAGGAGGTTCTGTCTACATTAGAGGTTCCAGAGGCCAAGTTGCCTGATGAACCTTTGATCCCTAAATAAGACAGAGTGTACGAGGACATGGTAGCACCGCTAACTTTTCCTGTACCCGTAAAAATGGCGAATATTATTAAAAACAAATGGGATAGAATTGGATCTTCCTTTTCTCCTTCGTCTGCCTTTAAAAAATTGTTCCCGGACTCTCAACTAGAGTTGTGGGGTTATGTCCCTAAGGTGGATGGTGCTATCTCCATGTTAGCTAAGCATACTACTATCCCTCTTGTGGATAGCTCGTCTTTCAGAGAGCCGATGGATAAGAAAATGAAAACGTTTCTCAGAAAAATGTTTCAGCATACAGGATATTTATTTCAACCGGCAGTGGCTGTTCACTCGGTTGCTGGAGCGGCGGCCTACTGGTGCGACTCCTTAGCGGAATTGATCGAGGTGGAGGGTCCCCTCGATGTTATCCAGGAAAGAATTAAGGCTTTGAGAATTGATAATTACTTTATATGTGATGCAACCATGCAGATTATTCGCCTGAATGCTAAAATCTCTGGTTTCTCAGTGCAGACGCGTCGGGCGCTCTGGCTGAAGTCCTGGACTGCAGACATGACTTCTAAATCTAGACTACTTTCCCTGCCCTTTAAGGGAAACATTTCATTTGGTCCAGGCCTGGATTCCATTATCTCTATGGTTACTGGGGGCAAGTGTGCCTTCCTATTGCAGGATAAAAAGAACATATCTAAGGGACAAGTATCTAATTTTTGTTCCTTTCCATGAAGGGGTAGCCCCCAATCCAAAGCTGGATCATGTGGAGGGCAGACTGTTGCTGTTTTCAGACGCTTGGTCCAGGGACGTGCAGGATCCATGGGTCCTGGAGGTCATAGCTCAGGGATACAAGATTTCAAATCTCATCCACCCAAGGGCAGATTTCTCCTCTGAAGCCCGTCTTTAAAGCCAGAAAAGAGGGAAGCCTTTCTGGGGTGTGTGTGGGATCTGTCCTCCTTAGGGGTCATTGTACCGGTTCCAATCACAGAAAGAGGTTTGGGATACTACTCAAACCTGTTTGTTGTCCGAAAGAAGGAGGGAACTTTCCGCCCAATTCTGGAACTTAAGTGCTTAAACAAGTTTCTACATCTCCCCATGGAGACAATAAGGTCCATTCTTCCTCTAGTTCAGGAAGGACAGTTCATGACCATTATAGATCTGAAGGATGCCTACCTTCATGTTCCAATCCACAGGGACTACTTCCAGTTCCCAAGGTTTGCGTTCCTGGATCAGCCATTCCAGTTCATTACACTTCCGTTTGGTCTAGCTACGGCCCCAAGAATCTTCACAAGGTTCTGGGAGCTCTCCTGGCTGTCACCAGAACCCAAGGTATAGCAGTAGCTCCCTACTTGGACGACATTCTGGTTCAAGCGCCATCCTTTCGCCTAGCAAAGGACCATTGGTTTCTCTTCTCTCTCTCTTCTTCGATCACATGGATGGAAGATAAACTTAGAGCAAAGTTCTCTCATCCCAAGCACCAGGGTAGAATTCCTGGGCACTATAATAGATTCAGTATCCATGAGGATATTTCTAACTGATCAGAGACGGTGCAAGCTAGCTTCTGCATGTCTTGCCATCCAGACCCCCTTAAGGCCATCTGTGGCTCAGTGTTTGGAGGTAATTGGTCTCATGGTGTCCAGCATCAGATAGCCCAGCATGCTAAAGTACTGTGGCTGAGCTCTGTAGCAACCCAAGGGTTACAGGTTTGATCCCCGGTGAGGTCCACTCAGCCTTTTTAATCCTTCCGAGGTCGATAAAATGGGCAGTGCCTTGAGACCCTTATGGGTGATTAGCTTTGCTTTACAAGTACCCAATACATACATACATACAGCATGGATATAATTACTTTTGCAAGGTTCCGTCTCAGACCGCTACAACTGTGCATGCTGAGGCAGTGGAACGGTGATCATTCGGATCTGTCTCAACAGATTTCTCTGGCCAACCAGTCGAGATAATCACTCTCTTGGTGGCTCTGTCCAGATCATCTGTCCCAAGGGACATTCTTTCTCAGACCATTCTGGGAGATTGTGACTACGGACGCGAGCCTCTCAGGATGGGGAGCTGTTTGGGGTGCCAAGAAGGCACAGAGCCTGTGGTTGAAGGAGGAAAGCTCCCTCTCGATCAACATTTTGGAACTTTGAGCAATCTACAATGCTCTGAAGGCTTGGCCTCTTCTGGGTTTGGCCCAGTTTATCAGATTCTAATCAGACAATATAACCTTGGTGGCTTACATCAACCATCAGGGGGGAACAAGAAACTCCCTAGTGATGAGGAAAGTATCTTGGATTCCTGAATTGGGCGGAGGTCCATAGCTGTTTGCTGTCAGTGATCCACATTCCGGGTGTGGACAACTGGGAAGCTGACTTTCTCAGCAGACAATTCTTTCATCCGGGGGAATGGTCTCTCCATCCCGAAGTGTTTGCGGAGATATGCTTCAGGTGGGGGATACCGGAGATAGATCTCATGGTGTCTCGTCTCAATACCAAACTATTCAGATATGGGTCGAGGTCCAGGGATCCTCAGGGGGAGCTAATAGATGCATTAGCGGGGCTTTGGAGGTTCAATCTATTCTGCCTTTCTCTGCCTTTACCACTCCTTCCTCGAGTAGTGGCCCACATTAAGCAGGAGCAAGCATCAGTAATACTGATTGCCCCATCGTGGCCATCAAGGACGTGGTTCGCGGACCTGGTGAGGATGTCATCTTCTCTTCCATGGAAGTTACCTTGTCGCAGGGATCTGCTGGAACAAGGTCCTTTTGTTTATCAAAATCTAGATTCTCTGAGGCTGAGTGCGTGGAGGGTTTTCTGAGAGAGTTATTTATACTCTCATTCAAGCTCGTAAGCCGGTTACTCATCACATCTATCATAAGGCGTGGAGAACCTACTTATTCTGGTGTGAAGAGCGAGGATTTCCTTGGCATAAAGTTAAGGTTGTCAGGATTCTGATGTTTCCAGATGGTCTGGAGAAGGGTCTTTCGGCCAGTTCCCTGAGGGGACAGATTTTGTCCTTCTCTGTTTTACTGCACAACAGGCTCTCTGAGCTTCCAGATGTTCAGTCCTTTTTTTAAGGCTCTGATTAGGATCAGAATTTTGTTCAGATCTTCGGCTCCCCCTTGGAGTCTGAATCTGGTTCTTAAGGTTTTGCAACAGACTGTTTGAGCCTATGCATGAGATCCATATTTGTCCTGAAAAGTTCTCTTTCTACTGGCTATTGCTTCGGCACGCAGAGTACCTGAGATTGCTGCCTTGCAATGTGAGCCTCCTTATCTGGTGTTCCATTCGGATAAGGCTGTACTACGTACTAAGTTAGGGTTTCTCCCTAAAGTCGTGTCAGACCACAACATCAGTCAAGAGATTGTGGTCCCTTCTTTGTGTCCTAATCCTTCCTCTTCGAAAGAACGTTTACTTCATATTTTGGACGTAGTTCATGCCTTGAAGTTTTATCTTCAAGCTACTAAAGATTTTAGACAAGCTTCTTCCCTATTTGTGGCATATTCTGGGAAGCGTAAGGGCCAGAAGGTCTCTTCGACTTCCTTATCCTTTTGTTTGAGGAGTCTTCTCCGCTTAGCCTATGAGACAGCAGGACAGACACCTCCTCAGAAAATTACGGCTCATTCTACTAGAGAAGTGGTGTCCTCTTGGGCCTTTAAGAATGAGGCCTCTATGGATCAGATTTGTAAGGCTCAGATTTGTAAGGCGGCCACTTGGTCCTCCTTACACACTTTTTCTAAATTTTACAAGTTTGATGTTTTTGCTTCAGCTGAAGCAGCCTTCAGGAGAAAGGGTTTTTCAGGCTGTGGTGCCCTCAAATTAGGGTCCGCCTCTCTTTTTGTTTCTCCCGTTTTCATTCAATGTCCTCTAGAGCTTGGGTATAAGTTTCCCAACAGTAAGGAATGAAGCTGTGGACTCTCCTTGTATTAAGAAGGAAAACATAAATTATGCTTACCAGATAATTTAATTTCCTTCTGTACATGGAGAGTCCACGGCCCCTGTGTTCTCTGATGGGCAGCCCCCTGAATTATCATTTTCTTCTGGCACCTTTTACACCCTGATATTTCTCCTACTGTTCCTTGTTCCCTCAGCAGAATGACTTGGGGATAGGGGAAGTGGGAGAGGTATTTAAGCCTTTGGCTGGGGTTTCTTTGCCTCCTCCTGGTGGCCAGGTTCAGTATTTCCCAACATGAAGGAATGAAACCGTGGACTCTCCTTGTACAGAAGGAAATGAAATGATCTGGTAAGCATAATTTATGTTTTCTTTTTTTTTTTTTTAAGTATTTTTATTGAGGTTATAAAGAGTATCAACAAAAACAAGGTTGCAATATAGTCTTAATACAATATTTTGCATCAAGACAATATAATAATGAAAACTTTTCTACAACATACATCATGTACTTTACAGCATAGAGATAAAATATGACTCTGAAACATAAGTGCAGCAATATATAAATTATCAACCTATATATTTAATTTGTACCCTCCTTTTTATTTTTTGTATTTGGCTATTCCCCATTTCAAACAGCAGCTACTCTTGAGCCATAGATATAAATAGTACAAGTAGTTGGGGATAGTAATATCAAAATTGAGGAAATTTGGAATAGATATATAGTATGTCACATTAATATTATATTTCCAAGCAGATCATTAATAAATATTTGAATCATGAATGATGATGCAGTTAGTCGTGATCTAAATAATCAAAACCTGTTGAACACTCAAGTGTATTCTTGGTGGAGAAAATAGTTTAGTCACTGAGAGTGTCTTCGTTGTTTTTTTGTACATGGAAATCTACCACATGACTATGAAAACATGTTAATAATGAACATTGAGAAGCATAGACATACATGAAAAACAAGAGTAAGTGGTTTCTAGGGGATGCATTTTCCCATGCCTACCTAGTAGGCCGATGGCGGGGGGGGGGGGGGAGGGATGGAGCTAGCAGGGTCATATAGGAAGCTCTATGTTAGTGCAAGGAGCTAAATAAAATATTGCTAAGTGGAGCATTAGTAGTAACATCTTAATTTAGAAAAATGTACCTTTCATCTGCCACCTATGGAGGATTGTACAAAATAGATATTCCCGACAGCAAAGAGAGAATGGAATATCGCAGTCTAACTAGCCGGGGGGAGGTAATCAATGTCCAGATCACTATGGTCACTAACAGGCTGTTACAAGTCTAGACAGGTCACATGCAATCCTGTGGCATTAGGGAGTTCTTGCTAATATAGGTAGCCAAGTAAGATCTGACATCTACTTAAGATCACTAATCCCTGTCCCCTCTCTGGTGGTGCGACTTGGTAAGAGTCAAATGTACACCTATAGGGATGACAGCAATTCTTATATAAGTGTATCTGGCTACACAATGGCCTATGTTACCTTAGGTTACGTTGCTATATACCAGAATTTGGGCAATTGAAACTTCAGGGACTCCATTCTGCATTGCTGCCACGAGGGTAGCCTATTATAATTTGTAATGTTCTTCCACCCTGCGGGCACGGGCCCTGTGCCTCACAGTAAGGAGAACCACACGTTTAGGGCTAGACAATAGATATCGCAGGTATTAAAAATATCCACAAGTTATATAAAACAATGGTGTGGTAATATAAAGGCAGATCCCTTCGCAACCAATATGACAGTAACTAATTACAGTAAAGCAGAATATGTTGCTATAAACACCAAACCATATCCTGTATGTAATTTGTAATCAGCAATAGCAAACGTACTATTATTGAGTATAGCTGTATGGCACAGTTAATCAAAGGTACAGCTAAAGTACTAATAAAACATTCTATGATAGCTAACTATATAAAATACCCAGATTTATGAAGTTTTAGCATCTAAGTGGTTAAGTTTCACAGTGTTGCGGTCATAGATGCACATGTATCTATACTCTCAACTTAAGTTTTTAAATAATCCATAATTAAATATGGTTGTAAAGGAGGTTAGCTTAGCAGAATTACCTAGTTCCATGATTTCTAGTAGGAAGTAGAGGGTAACAAAGATCTCTCTCTAAAAGAGAAGCTGTCATATATAGATAACCATAAAATATTACAAGAAACACCTCATGGTACATTGTAGTAGAGAGGAAGAGTTTACCTACATCCTAACATTAGTTAATCCTCAATGAACATATAGGGCATTGGACTGCTGATAAAAGGCTTCCTTAACCTATCTTCTGTCTCCCACTTAGAGTTGCAATATAAGTGACTTTGGACTCAAAATTATTTATTGCTAAGCTCCCCAACTTAATTCTAACAGGGCAATTCAAACAAGGATTAGGAACTAAGTACATACTGTAATTTGTTAGTTAACAGAACCAGATTCAAAATGCTTCCTAACATGTTTAGAAATCTAGAGCTAAAAGGATATATACAATAATCTAACTGTATAAATTTATGGTGGGAATCATTATAGTTAACCAAAATCTATCTAAGCTAAAGGATCTACAGTTCCTGTCTCCAAGCAGATAATACAGAAAATCTACCCTACACCGGTTATTTGTAAAAGCATAAAACCTTGCAGGTCATCCGGGTGCAGTCCAGAGTCACATTCTTCAAAGCAATATAGAGCAGACTTCACCGATTTAACAAACATCTTGAAAGATTGTGAGAAGACATGTTGCTGAGTTCCTCCTGCAGAGACCGCGAGGAAGCAGTCAACCAACTTTGGGCTCAAACTTATTGCTCCACTAACCCGCCTCATCAGATCACACATGAGCTCCAAAGCCACATCAGGTCCAAACAGACCTCCGTACCTGGTAGGCGCTCCTGTTATACAGTTGCTGCGATGGTGTGTGCAGCTCAGCTGTACCGCTCCATGTTCCTGTGACACAGCTTGAATAGCGAAAGATGGCATAGCCTCCGAACAAGCACTGGGCTCACCACTCGTGCTTGTCACCTCTGAGGAGGTGGGGGTCTCACCGAACTTAAGTGCTTCAAGATTTTTGGAAGGCTTTGTGGGCAACTTCCGGAGCTGTGCTACTTGTCGATCAGATATTGGCATGGGATCAGCATCCGTCAAAGTAAATGCTAGTATCAGTCCCTGTTCCAACTGTAAAAAAAATTCATTTAGGGTATCTAGGAGCTTATTTAGCAAGCTAGGCATCTCCATTATCATCCCTCCACGTGGGCTGGGATATGGCCGATCTTCAGAAGTCAGTTTATGTTTTCTAATATTATATACTTTATTTTCTTGTATCCTATGATAAAGGAGCTGCAATTTACTACTGGAGCTAACTGAAAAAATAGGAGACCCAATGAAAAGAGGCAGCTACCAATCAGCAGCTATCTCCCAGTATTGCTTTGCTGTTCTTACCTATGTACCTAGGTATGATCTTCAAAAAAAGACTACAAAGAGGAAAAAGAAAATTAGATAACAGAAATAAATTGACAAGCTGTTTGAAACTGCATGTTCTATCTGAATCATACATTTAAAATGTTGACTTCACTGTCCCCTTAATGCACTCTTTTCAATGTTAGTAGGTGTTTTAAAGGGACAGTTAACCCTATTTTTTTCCTTTTGTGATACAGATAGAGCATGAAATTATAAGCAACTTTCTAATTTACTCCTATTATCAAATTTTCTTCCTTCTCTTGGTATCTTTATTTGAAATGCAAGAATGTAAGTTTGGATGCCGGCCCATTTTTGGTGAACAACCTGGGTTGTTCTTGCTGATTGGTGGATAAATTCATCCACCAATAAAAAGGCGCTGTCCAGAGTCCTGAACCGAAAAAAAAATCTTAGATGCCTTCTTTTTCAAATAAAGATATCAAGAGAACAAAGAAATATTGATAATAGAAGTAAATTAGAAAGTTGCTTAAAATTGCATGCTCTACCTGAATCAGGAAAGAACAAATTTGGGTTCAGTGTCCCTTTAAGGTTAATAGTAAATATTTTTTTTTCAGTTAGATTATATTAAAATGTGACTGACACAAAATGTGACCAAAACCAAACTAAACCATTCTTTTTGCCCACTTTTCAATAATTTAACTCAGAGTATTATGCTTTTTCCACTGCCCACAGAGAGAATTTTGGTTGCATCCTACTTACTAAAACACTACCTCTCATGCATATATAAAATACTTTCATTTCCTTTAAATGAACATTGAAGGTAATATTTTATTGTGCTTAAATTATATCAGAAATAATAGGCATTGCAAATGTTTTTATGCTCTTTTTAAAATATAATTTACAATTGTGATTTTGAGGGTTTGGCAGTTCAGCCACCCCCTGTAAAAACTGTAGCTAGCTTCCTAGTATGGCCAATTATGGACCCAATGTAAATTAGTTTTTTGCCCTGTTGTATAAAGTATCAAGTACAATCAATTTGCAACATGCAGTCATTGGACTCTGTCCATATCCCTCTAGCATGTTGGTAAATAAGACCTATGATCTTGATTTCATTTAAATATTTTCTGAGGAATTTAAAGGGATACTAACCCCTCATTTTTTCTTTCATGATTCCGATAGAACATGCAATTTTAAGCAACTTTCTAATTTACTCCTATTATCAATTTTTCTTTGTTCTCGTGTTATCTTGATTTGAAAAAGCATTAATAAAAGGTTAGGAGCCGGCCCATTTTTTAGTTCAGCACCTTGGTAGAGCTGCTGATTGGTTTGCTACATTTAGCCACAAATCAGCAAGTGCTAACCATGTGCTGAACAAATAATGGTCTGTCTCTAAAGCTTACAGAATTGCTTTTTCAAATCAAGATAGCAAGAGAATAAAGAAAAATTGATAATAGGAGTAAATTAGAAAGGTGCTTAAAATCTCATGCTCTATCAGAATCATGAAATAAAAAAATTGGGTTTAGTATCCCTTTAATATTGTATTTAACATTTAAATAACTCAGCTCATACAATAGTTAGTAAAAGTATGCTTTGAACTTTATGGCGATCCTCCTAATGTAAGAAGAAAAAAAAAACTCATAAATTACTGAACAAAATTAAAAAAAAAAACACAGGAGTAAATAATAGTGTTATTATTACATCTATTCCTCTTCATGTAGACAACACAGAAGTATCTTTCATTCTTAAATAATCATAATGTACTTCAATCTATAAGTTCTCTAAACAATCACAGACAAATTGTATAATAATCACAAAGAATAAAAAAAAATCAATATTTACAATTTATCACAAAACGTCCATATGATCTAATCAGCAATTGATAATTAATCTAAAATGCAAATAAAAGCTAAATATCCCAATTTAAAAGGATGTAAAGCAATCTGTTTCATTGTTTTAATAAAAAAAAGAACTAAGCAGTACCTCATGTTTAACAGAAATCATTACAATATGTATAATTTATCATTTTAAAAAGGATTCTACTAGATGCGCATTAGTCTCGTTAGAAATGCAAACTCGCTAATGAAGCACGGATATTCATCTCTTTTTCACAAAACTAATATCCGAAAGAATGTGCACTGAAATTTATAAATACTTATGAAATTCGTCAATATTCATTTGTTTCCTTTAAATTACCTTAGGGGGTTAAAGTTCCCCTTAAGTATTAAATACCTTTAGCGCAGGGCCGGACTGGGAATGAAAAGCAGCTCTGGAAAATTTTTAGACCAGCCCTAAATTTCGCTGTGGCGCGCCCATAGACACCAGACACTAATAATCCTAAAAGGGATTTAAGATTTATTTTTTTACTGCCTGCTCTAAGTTAAGCATTCTTGTATCATAAAGAAGATTATCTCACACAATATTATGTATTATATATATATATATATATATATATATATATATATATATAAATATATATATATATATATATATAAGTAACACAGTCAGATGCACTCTCAGGTCTTTTCAATTGATTCTTTAATGGAACGTTTTCGGGGTTCACAACCCCTTCATCAGCATGCCGATGAAGGGGTTGTGAACCCCGAAAACGTTCCATTAAAGAATCAATTGAAAAGACCTGAGAGTGCATCTGACTGTGTTACTTATATTGCTTATATTTGCACCCAGGCGGTTGCCTCTTGGTGGGCAGAGCTGGAAATTGCTTGAATATATATATATATATATATATATATATATATATATATATATATATATATATATATATATATATACTTCATATTCTGTGAGATAATCTTCTTTATGATGCAAGAATGTTTAACTTAGAGCAGGCAGTAAAAAAAAAAAAAATTAAATCCCTTTCAGGATTATTAGTGTCCACAGTCTGCGTCTGTCGGTGATCTCACCTGATCTGTCTCAATATAAATAATGCATACAAACACAACATAGATTTCCCCCACACTAAGCTTTGAAGCATAATGACAGATAAAGTTATAGTGAGTGCATATAGTAAACACCAGTAAGAGTGTACACCATACTGTGAGTGAGAAAACACTCACCTAGTAACACACACTGTAAGTATACACTCAGATTGTATACTGTTCAAGATCAAGAACACAGACAGCACTGCACAGACATGCTCTTTGACAAGTTGCTGTCCACATTTCAATAGGTTAACATTAGTTTTTAGCAAAATCTAAAAATAGCCACATTTGTTTTGATAGTAATACACCTTTACACACACAGATCCATTTACTAAATTATCATCCACAAGTCACTTGATCGTTCACTAGTTCATATATCAGTTACTAGTTTCTGAGATGCACACTTTAAAAAATAGTCAGGCACTGGAGATCCCTCCTGCCAATCGCTGCAGATCTCTCCCAGCCTTTGCCAGCTCACACACTGTTCACATTCATGCAGCTCAGTTACCGGGAGGAGAACTGAACTTTGCAGGTAAGTTGTGTCCAGTGACCGCCTGCCCCCGTTGTCTTCCGTTCCTCCCACACGTGACCCCACGTGGCCTGCAACTCAACTAGGCTCGCTGATGCTTTGCAGGCTACTTCCACTATGTCACATGGACAGTCTGTCAGTCAACTCAGTGTGACATTCCTAAGCTAGGCCAGTCCGACCCGGTCCACCCCGCATCCTCCCTGGCCTCATCCAGTCAGACTGAGCTGTGAGTGAGAAACAGACACAGACTCAGTCTGATTGGGTTGCAGTAGTTTGCGTTGCAGGCACATCCAGAGGGGGTTATTTTAGACAGTCTCACAGTCTAGTAGCGTTCCTCTTCCTCACTGCCTCTAGTCTTAGCCAGTTAGCCTAAGTGTATACTATTACCACAATATATATATAAATATCGGAGTAGTATTATGCATCACAATATTTGCTAAATGCTAATAAATTGCTGCTTTGAGCTACTGCAGCAGCTGAGGCAGCCCAACTGAGCTGCTGGGCGGCGGCCCACCGAGATTTTTCCCGGTATCCCGGCTGCCCAATCCGGCCCTGCTTTAGCGCACTAGAGAGCCATGCTAATCCTTCTTCACAGAGCACCAGGGTGCACTAATAGGAGGCTTAGAGCTGCAGAACCCATGGCCTGCACTAAAAGTGAAGGTCTTTTAGCGCAGGCCCTGGGATCTGCCTTGCTAAGCCTCCTATTAGCATGCCCTGGGGCTCTGTGAAAAATAGTTGGGATTAGTGCAGCTCTCCAGCATGCTGAATGTTAATATTCCGCAAATGTTCAGTATTAGTTTTATTTAAAATAAAACAAATACTGAATAGCATGGAACACAAGAAAAGAACAGAGCGCAACCGCAACTCAAGGTAAAAGTTTTATTACTTTTTCGAGCGCTAAAAACAAATTGCACTTACAAGAAATTGGCAATATTCAAGCCTTATGGTTTAACAATCCACTGAACCGCAATCTCACTGACAGCCCTCCATGCTGACATCTAATATGGCGTCTCCGGGAAGTCCGTAGGCATAGGTGTTAATGACCAAATGGTAAAAGTACTTGCAAGAGCAATAAATATGACAGTCTGCAACAGTGTCCCTTTATATAACTTTGGTCTACGCGTTTCGTCCTCTTCAATGGGACTTTCTCAAGACTCAGGGTTTAATGTTCTAGTTCGCGGGGATCCTCTTCTTAAAACTCCAGCTTGATTTCTATAGGCTGGAACATTGACCAATCCTGAGCACCAATCTGACACACCTACTCCCAATCCAATTCTTTCTGCTATGGTGTGTCAGACTGGAGCTACCGGTCTTTATATTAACACTTTCATTCAGAACAACTGTTTAATTCATACATATTTTACTTAAACAATTATGCTAATAAATATACACAAAATACATGAATACATACATATAAACACCAACTAATCAAAATTTCATGCTTAAAAATAGCAGCTGTGAGGCTTCTACCTAAAACACACATTGCTAAAAGTTCTTAAAGGGATATTAACATTACCTTCTCCCTTCTACTACCCATATTGCTGATAAATATGATAGAAATGTACCAACACCAATCTTAATACTTAAGTGATATATACTAACCTAAAAAATTAAAAAATTGATTAAAAAATTAATTAGAAAATTAAAAAATTAATGTTTTCTTAAAAATTATTAATTATTATTTTGATTAAATTAATTACTACTTAAATTGATCTATTCTACATGAAAACTACGCTTTTAGGAATACAGGATTTATCTTATTTTATTCATATTTTATTATATTCTACCAATAAATAATCATATAAATGTATATACCTTCCTTTATATTTCACGAAATTAAATCATGAATGTTTGAAGGTCCAAATCTATATTTAACCCTTTTGGGGCCAAGCAATCTAGAGATTGAATCCACTTTGTTTCTCTTTTCCTCAATTCCGTTAATCTTTGATGTGGGTTAGTAGTCACAGATACTGTTTCTAAGATACTGATTCTTAGGCTACTGGGGTCATTGTTATGAGACACTCGAAAGTGATCGGACACACTGTGTCTTGAGAACTTGTTCTATGCTGTAAATGTGCTCATAACATCTACGCTTCACTTTTCTTTTTGTCCTCCCTACATAGACACACCCACATTTGCACGTTAAACTATAAAAGAAGTTCCTAGAGAAGGAGTATGATAAGGAACTGATAATAGAAGCGAGAAATAGAAAAACAGTGTGTAGTAGGGATGCACTTTTATGCCCAAAGGAGAAAACGAATAGTGAAGGGTCTGAGCATAATACAATTAGATTTATAACCACGTACAATGATGGTGCTGGTTTTTTTTTAAAAATTCTGAACAAGCATTGGGGTATTCTGCAGGCAGACCCCTTACTTAGGGATGCAATTAAAGACAAACCCAATATTGTTTATAAGAAAAATAGGAACCTCAAGAACATCCTTGCCCCCTCCAAATTGCCTGTGTTAGAAAGTAATAAACAACGAGGATTGGGAACATTAGATCATTGGGCTAAGGGGAAACCAGGGACCTTTAAGTGTGGTCGTAAAAACTGTTGCATGTGCCCCTTAATTTGGAATAGGGATTTTATTAAGGACACTAGTCATTCAAAATCATTTCCCATTAACTCACGAGGCACCTGTCAATCCCCATATGTGGTATATAGTTTAACGTGCAAATGTGGGTGTGTCTATGTAGGGAGGACAAAAAGAAAAGCGTAGATGTTATGAGCACATTTACAACATAGAACAAGGTCTCAAGACACATAGTGTGTCCGATCACTTTCGAGTGTTTCATAACAATGACCCCAGTAGCCTAAGAATCAGTATCTTAGAAACAGTATCTGTGACTACTAACCCACATCAAAGATTAACGGAATTGAGGAAAAGAGAAACAAAGTGGATTCAATCTCTAGATTGCTTGGCCCCAAAAGGGTTAAATATAGATTTGGACCTTCAAGCATTCATGATTTAATTTTGTGAAATATAAAGGAAGGTATATACATTTATATGATCATTTATTGGTAGAATATAATAAAATATGAATAAAATAAGATAAATCCTGTATTCCTAAAAGCGTAGTTTTCATGTAGAATAGATCAATTTAAGTAGTAATTAATTTAATCAAAATAATAATTAATAATTTTTAAGAAAACATTTATTAATTTTTTAATTTTCTAATTAATTTTTAAATCAATTTTTTAAATTTTTAGGTTAGTATATATCACTTAAGTATTAAGATTGGTGTTGGTACATTCCTATCATATTTATCAGCAATAGGGGTAGTAGAAGGGAGAAGGTAATGTTAATATCCCTTTAAGAACTTTTAGCAATGTGTGTTTTAGGTAGAAGCCTCACAGCTGCTATTTTTAAGCATGAAATTTTGATTAGTTGGTGTTTAGATGTATGTATTTATTCATGTATTTTGTGTATATTTATAAGCATAATTGTTTAAGTAAAATATGTATGAATTAAACAGTTGTTCTGAATGAAAGTGTTAATATAAAGACCGGTAGCTCCAGTCTGACACACCGTAGCAGAAAGAATTGGATTGGGAGTAGGTGTGTCAGATTGGTGCTCAGGATTGGTCAATGTTCCAGCCTATAGAAATCAAGCTGGAGTTTTAAGAAGAGGATCCCCGCGAACTAGAACATTAAACCCTGAGTCTTGAGAAAGTCCCATTGAAGAGGACGAAACGCGTAGACCAAAGTTATATAAAGGGACACTGTTGCAGACTGTTATATTTATTGCTCTTGCAAGTACTTTTACCATTTGGTCATTAACACCTATGACTACGGACTTCCCGGAGATGCCATATTAGATGTCAGCGTGGAGGGCTGTCAGTGAGATTGCGGTTCAGTGGATTGTTAAACCATAAGGCTTGAATATTGCCAATTTCTTGTAAGTGCAATTTGTTTTTAGCGCTCGAAAAAGTAATAAAATTTTTACCTTGAGTTGCGGTTGCGCTCTGTTCTTTTCTTGTGTTCACAGCTACCAGTTGTTTGGGCGCTCTTCAGCGTCCAACGATCAGTAAAGCAGCACCGCTCTCAGTTACAGAGACAGGAGGATTTTCATTCAAACATCTGAATACATAACAGATTTTACCATACTCCTGGGGACATCGAGGTGAGATTAGTAGCATATTTAATGCTATCTTATTTAGTTTTCTTGTGTCAGTAATTTTCCAGTACTGTTTAACACTAAGAATTTTATCTTTATTATTGTTTATTGTTAATGTTATTTATATATAGGTATTATTGACATAAAAGAGATGGTACTCTTTGCCTGAAATGATATTCTTTGCCTGAAATATATATGTAAATTTGAATAGATACAATTGATATTGCTATAAAGAACGGTAAAGAGAGTATATCTATGTGACAAGGAGTGCTTATTGTTCAGCTCACCTAGACTATTTTTTACTGTGAATATTGCTTTTATTTTTTTCAATAAGTCAAGTGTGCAGAGTACAGCCAGATACAGAATAGTGGGTATTAGTCTCTGCAGCAGTGGTCAGTTAGAGCAGTGTTAGGGTAACAGTGTGAATAGCATGGGCAACAAATATTCGAAATACAAAGTTTTTTGATTATGCGCGATGAAAGATTAGGTCAAACCAAATTTTTCACGTGTACACACCTCTAGATTCTACCTTTCGTTCATTTTGATTTTTTTTAACTTTTTTTTGTACATGTGTCCATTGCTTCCTGTAACAGTTCCACAAGAGGGCTGAGGTCCCTACAGGAAGGCATATATTGCTGGATGTCATAAATCTTCTAGTGCAACATGAGCTGGATTGCTGTTCAGGAAATGCTAGAGAAATAGGAAGTCAATTGTTTGCCCTTGCACAGAAGACAGAATGCAACTTAAGTTCTCAGCATGTCAGCACCCTCATCTCCCAGAAAGCAGTGGCTACACTGACAATTTTGCAAAAAAATAAGTTTACTTTGATTTAACTTTTTTTTTTTTTATGAAAGTAGCACTGTTTCATATCCCTTATCTTTTCATAGTGAAGCTCTTTATCACGGTGTATGTGATTTATCCCTGGGATGTTCAGGATTATCACCGGAATCGGTCCTATGTACTAACGTGCGATTCCCTGTACAAAGAGTAGAATATATATTTATATATATAAGCAGCCTAGGTATTATTATTATTAGGTACTGTTAGAAAAGAACTTGATTAGATTAATAAGTGAAGCTAATTTGCAAGGCACACCAATAAAAACATAGCTACACAATATAGCACAAATATGTACCTTTTTTTGCCCCCCCCCAAAAAAAGGTGCAGTTTATTTCTAAGTAGTTGTTGACATTTTATACACTAATTCTGATGTCTCCATTTACATGAATAATGTATAAATATACATATTCATAAAGCTTAAAGGGACATGAATCTCAAATGTTTTCTTTCATTAGTTAGATAAAGAATACAATAATAAAAAAAAAGATTCCAATGTACTTCTTTATTATTATTATTATTATTATTATTATTATTATTATTATTATTATTATAATTATTTCAGATTCAGCAGCACTGTCCATGGGTAAAAAAAAAATTAAAGGACAGTACAATATGAGACACCAGACAAAATTTAACAAACAAATACAGGGGAATTGGGGGCCCTGTTCCTGTGGGAACTTACAACCTAGATGGGTAGGAGCGTGAGAAACAGGAGGTGGGGACTGCAAAGGTGGGAATGATGTTAGTGTGGAGTTAGATGAGGGCTATTAGGCAAGTGGAATTCATTAGTTACTGATTTGGTAATAGGCTTCTCTGAACAAGAAGGTCTTTAGGGAGCGTTTAAAGGAGGAGAGGTTGGGGGAAAGTCTGACAGCTCGTGGAAGTGCGTTCCAGAGGGTTGGTGCTGGGTGAGAGAAGTCCTGTAGCCTAGCATGGGAAGAGATGATGGTAGAAGATGCAAGGAGTAGATCATTGTTGGATCTTTGGGGAGGGGCTGGAGTATATTTGTTGATAAGTGAGGACAGGTAGGGAGGCTGCATTGGTAAGGGCTTTGTAGGTCAGATAGAGAATTTTTTTTTTTTTTAAATATAAATTTTTATTGAGACAAACAAGTGAAAAATAAACAACAACGAGTAGACAGGCACAAGTCAGTACAAATGTAAACTTTCATATCAGCAAGGAAACACAGTTTTGTTCATAATAGGTGTGTTCTCGAATGAGCTTTTTAAATCTTCATTGCCTATTGTGGACTGATATGACCTGCCCATAGATACTATGTCTCTATTTTGCAAGTTTTATAGGAAAAAATAACTAAAAGAAAAGCATAACATGCAGTGTGATACAATATACAGCTCTCAGGTGGATTAATATCAACAGGTTTATGTAGAGATGAGAAAATATTCAAAATTATAGAGAGCATTCGTGGTCCCGAAGTATGTTTCAAAACACAGTAGGGTATTCAAAAATATATATAAGAAGAAAAAGGAGTTGCTCCATGTTTTGTTGTGTCAGATTGTGGGTTGTAAGTTAATTTGTATGAGGCGATATTGTGGAGTTCGGGAGACACTCCGTTTTGGGGTATATAGATGTGGTAAATGAATGTTTATCTCTATATAGTTTATTTACCTTTGACTTTGATGTGGCTGTATATATTTGAAGTGAACAAAGAGGTGAAAGAGTACAGCGGGCCAGAGCCGCTAATTACAGAAAGTGGGTAAAGGACCCACGTCGAGGCAGGGGGGGGGAGGGGGACGGAGCTTTAACTGCAAAAAGAGAAATGTTTTAAATGCAGGAGGAGAGGTGTAGGGGTGTCAGAACATTGGGGCCCTCCAGGACTGTAACCCGGAGGGTTGGTATTATAGTGTAAGAGCTCAAATATGTTATATACAGAAAGGGGGGGGGGGGGTAGTCTCATGTAATATGTTTGGAATAAGTTCACATCAATAAAACAAAGAGTTTCAAACATCACAATTTACAAAGAAAAAAGGTGTTCATAGGTTACACATGATGACGTGGTTATCTTTAAATCAAATTATGAACCATAATACAAAATTTTAGAGCAATGAACATTTAGCTAAACTTGTCTACCTTTAGGAACAACACAGGAAAACAATGATAGCGTTTATCTTTTATATCTTAACGAATATATGGAAAGAAGAACCATAACCTACATATCTAGAGAATTGCATCTATCATCAGGTATGCAAATTCAGTATAAGAGTCATTCCTAAACTAAAAAGAGGAGAGAGACAACTTTAATTTTAATAGTAAACTTTAGTGACAGCGCCAACAAGAGGCCAAGGGATAAATATACTCACAGAGAGATAAAAGAAGATTATTTAATGAACCATGTTAAAAAGCATCAGTAATAAAAGACTATATATAAAAAATGTAAAAAGCACATATAAATAAAATTACAAATACAGGAATATCTTACAGAAGCGGCTCAAAGGGCCAAAGCTAATAATTACAATAAAAACAGAGGTAATAACAGGTGATCAGTGTGAGTAGTACACCAGAATAAGAGTGTATACTAATAAAACAGAATTAGCCTAAGTACAACTGTAGCAAGTGCATCAAGCAAAAAACTAATAAACAATAATACAAACAATAGTGTTCAAAATTAGTGTTACAAAAATAGTGTTCCAAAAAATAGAAAAATGCACTGCAGTGCAAAAAAAGGGGGGTAGCAAAATAATTGTATAGATACAATCAAATAGTGAGTGAGTGCAAAAGGATATAAAAATGCTAGCTACTTAATCCAGTGAGGTTAAGATATAATTAAATAAAATACACAATATGCAATAACATAAAAAATAAAATACACAATATGCAATAACATAAAAAATAAAATATAAAATATAATCCAAAAAAGTGTTCAAAAAGTTGATCAACAAATGTTAGTGAAGAACAAAAATAAGTCAATCAAAACTAAAAAAGGGAAAAAATGGGTGATGAAAAGCAAGGTGAAAGTGAGGAAATTGATTCCTTCCAATGTTAGTTACTTTAACAGATCCAAATTCCTGAGTGTGGTTGCTGAAGTAGCTGATTGGATCCTAGCACCTGTCAGCTGCTCCTATGGTATCCTAAAAAGTGTCCCTGTAAAAAAAGAAATTCACAACATAGTTGTTGAAGTAAAGATTAAAGTAATGCTTACCAATATGTCAACGCATTTCTGCCCTCAAAAAAGGGCCTTTCTCAAGACTAGCAAAGGCCCTTTTTTGAGGGCAGAAACGCGCTGACATATTGGTAAGCATTACTTTAATCTTTACTTCATTCTCATATTGGATACACTATGTTGTGAATTTCTTTTTTACAGGGACACTTTTTAGGATACCATAGGAGCAGCTGACAGGTGCTAGGATCCAATCAGCTACTTCAGCAACCACACTCAGGAATTTGGATCTGTTAAAGTAACTAACATTGGAAGGAATCAATTTCCTCACTTTCACCTTGCTTTTCATCACCCATTTTTTCCATTTTTTAGTTTTGATTGACTTATTTTTGTTCTTCACTAACATTTGTTGATCAACTTTTTGAACACTTTTTTGGATTATATTTTATATTTTATTTTTTATGTTATTGCATATTGTGTATTTTATTTTTTATGTTATTGCATATTGTGTATTTTATTTAATTATATCTTAACCTCACTGGATTAAGTAGCTAGCATTTTTATATCCATTTGCACTCACTCACTATTTGATTGTATCTATACAATTATTTTGCTACCCCCCTTTTTTTGCACTGCAGTGCATTTTTCTATTTTTTTGGAACACTATTTTTGTAACACTAATTTTGAACACTATTGTTTGTATTATTGTTTATTAGTTTTTTGCTTGATGCACTTGCTACAGTTGTACTTAGGCTAATTCTGTTTTATTAGTATACACTCTTATTCTGGTGTACTACTCACACTGATCACCTGTTATTACCTCTGTTTTTATTGTAATTATTAGCTTTGGCCCTTTGAGCCGCTTCTGTAAGATATTCCTGTATTTGTAATTTTATTTATATGTGCTTTTTATATTTTTTATATATAGTCTTTTATTACTGATGCTTTTTAACATGGTTCATTAAATAATCTTCTTTTATCTCTCTGTGAGTATATTTATCCCTTGGCCTCTTGTTGGCGCTGTATTCACTTCTTACTACTTGTGCATATTTTTTGGAGGTTGGTTAGGATCTCTGTTTGGATACAGCTTGGGGATTACCTTAGCGCTTGTACACACACCCTTTTTCACAGTAAACTTTAGTGAGACAGTCAACTTCACCTGCTTTCCTCCTAGGTGAGGTTAAAAGTCCTGTTGATCCCATATTGACGAGAAAGGTCCAGGAGGCATCATCCATTGAGGATATCTATAGACTACGGATGGACAGATGTTGTGCCTCCCATGTCCTAAATCTGTAGTTAAGTAGGAGTATTAGGGAGTCAGTATTCTGCCTAACAGCAAGTGTGGATCTGTGTATATGAGCAGATAGAGAGTAAGATATGTACCCGTTTGTAAGCTCATATAGCGTCCTATTAGGCTGGTGAAGTTTGGTGAGGAGACATTATAGATGACTGATATTTGAGCTTGGAGTAGAGTAAGATATGTACCCGTGTGTTAGCTCATATCATTATTTTGTTGGAAAAACTTTGCTGGACGATGATGAGCGGGGGTTCCACTCCGGAGCAGAAGTGTTGAGAGGTTCCGAATTATCTTCTAAGCTTTGGATCGTCTTCTGGGTGAGGTCAAGACCCAGAGTGCGAAGAAGTTTCATTCCCTGATCAGGAGTAGAAATCACATAGGACCTATCCTGGTGCTGGAGGAAGAGCTTTACAGGGAATCCCCATCTATATTTAATGTTGTTGTGTCTTAAAACTCTTGTGAACTGCTGGAAGGTTCTCCTTCTCGCTAAAGTGTGCTGGGATAGATCTGGAAAAATCTGTATTCCTTGGTGCGGTTCTTTCAGCGTTTTGTTAGTAAAAGAGGCTCTCAATATTTTGTTTCTGGTCGTGAAGTAATGTAATTTTAGGATTACATCCCTAGGCGTATCTGCAGATGAATTTCGGGGTCGCAGGGCTCTGTGCGCCCTGTCTATTAATAGGTCTTGTGGTTGGAGTGTCTCTGTTATTTCTTTGAAGAGTCCCTGCAGATAGATTGGAAGATCCGCTGTAGTAACAGACTCTGGTATGCCGCGTATCCGTAGATTGTTACGGCGAGACCTGTCTTCCAGATCTGCTAGTTTGCATTCTAATTCGGTAATCATTTCAGCCAAGTTTTGGGAATATGCGAGAAGGTTGGAGTGGTCAAGAGCTAAATCTTCATGTTTCTTCTCTAGATTTTCAGTTTGCTCATTCACTGTTGATATTTCTCTTTTCAATTCAGCAACTGATTGTCTAAACTCTTGACGCAGAGAGGTATGATGTGTATCCATTTTGTCGGACAGAGTCTGTATAGTATCCAGAAAAGTTGTCTGGGAGAGGGAGGGACCCTCTCTATGTGGACCATCTGATTTAGAAATTTTATTAAGTGAAGTGGGTGAGTCTCTTGAGTCGTCCTCTGAGTTGTCTAGATCAGAGCCATGTTTGTTATGAAAATGATCTGTTAGGGTTCTTTTGGGGTTTTTCTGGGATTTTTGTTTTTTCCCCATTATGTTGGCCATGTTAAACCGTATAGGTGTTAGTTACTATAGCTGGCGTGGATAGATATTGAGTTCTTAATTAGAGGAAAAAAAGAAAAGAAAAAACAATGCTCCTGGAGGGGGGCCCCTGTCTCACACCCCTATCCGTTCGCCTCTAGCCCTGCATTATATTTCAGGGAGTGCAAAAATGAATAAGGGCAGACTTAATTTGTGTGGACGTGTGGACTACACCCCACTCTCAAGGGGGGTGTCCTTTCTTGGGCAGCTGGCTATTGCCCACTTACGTTGACAGTGAGGTAGGGAATGAGGGGGCCCCAGTTAGAAAGTTCCTTATGGGGATTCCTTGGTGATGTGGGCCTGAGTAGGTCAATTAGTGAAAGGATATATTAGTTTCCTATGTTGTTATAGAGCGATGGTAAAAAGAGGGAATGCTCAACAAGGTCACCACTAAGAAAACAGTCAGCTTGCTTAGGGGAATACACTTTAGTTTGGATGTGGGAATTTGGAGAATTTTGCAGCCACTTCTGTTTATTTAGAACAAAATGACTTCATTCCTTCTTGTTACAGAAGCATTAGTTATTTTGTTGTGAAGAAACTTATTTCCCAGCAGCAATGCCTGAACCAGCCAAGCCAGCGCCTAAGAAGGGCTCCAAGAAAACTGTAACAAGTATCATTTCATAAAGGGTTAACTCTGTTCAGTTTTGAGAAAACTATTTTCTGAGGCAGGTTTCCTAGCATATTGTGTACTGTAATTAAGTTTGTGATAAGCATTCACTGCTAGGTGATAAGAAGGACTCAATTGTTTTCTTGTGTGTACTTGTTATCTGCGGTGGCCTGTCCAAGGGCTTTGTCTAAATGTGTGATGGGGGATTTAATGCTTCCCCCCCTGGGAGTGCCCTGTGTGCATGTAACCTAAATAAAAAGCAGGCTGGGCATCCCAGTCCTCAGTTCTTGGTTGTCCCTCAATCGCAGCGTTGACTCGTTTTTGTGGGCAGAAGGGTATCCTAGCTGTACTACAGCTAAGGGGGATTATTCTACATTTGCGAGACTCATATAGAATACTATGGAAAGCAGTTTCTCCCCTCTTCAGCAATAGGAATCCAGGCTACTAAGCGGTCCATCTCTCAGCGAGACTAAGGGTAACCGTAACATTTGGCGGCAGCGGTGGGATTTTTCCTGGATTTCCTAGGAGAGGTACAGAACGGATGGAGAGCGCTTACGAAAAATTGAAGCGTACAACCCTAAAGGATTTACTTGAAAGCAGAGGGGGGTACGCCAGCAACCGGCCGAGGAGAGAGCTGATCGCAGAATTGACCGAACTGGATCAGAGCTTCACAATGGCGGAAACACCGACCACGATTAGTGACGAAAAAACCAGGATTGTTCGGGAGAGGCTCTCACTGTACGGGCCGAACCCCTCCATGGAATTGGTACAGCAGTTGATGGCGGAAGCGGACAAGGATATACGAGAGACTCGAGCCCACAAACTCAACCTAGCGAACGCACACCGCAATGCTGAAGCCCCGCAGGTAATCATCCCTGTCGAAAATGCTGGGAGGCCCAAGATACCCTATGCAGCATTTCGACCCTTCCTAGAGAGCGAGACAGGGATTGATGAATATTTGGCGGACTTCGAAAGGCAATGTGCCCTGCACCAGATTCCCAACAGGGAGTGGCCCACGATATTGTCTGGGAAACTATCCGGGCGAGCCCTGGAAGCCTTTCGTACTCTGGGTGCTGAGGAAGTGACACAGTATGAGCTAGTTAAGGAGACACTGTTGCGACGGTACGCAGTAACTCCGGACGCGTATCGCCGACAGTTTCGGGGCACGAAAAAGAAGCCTAACGATACCCATATGGAATGGGCGCACCGAATGCGGAGAGCGGCAAATCACTGGATGAGCGGAAGTAAAGCGGTGACTGGTGAGGAAATTTTACAATTGTTTCTCTTAGAACATTTTTATAATGGCATGGAACAGCAAGGGAAGGAATGGCTGCGAGACAGGCGACCTTCTACCTTAGAAGAAGCAGCCAAATTGGCCGATGAACATTATGACTCCCGTCTTCACGAACCCAGAGAGGTTTACCGTGCACCCCCTCGTGCTGAATTCCGAGCCCCGGTGCCCGCAGGGCCCGCCCGACACTCAGGACCACCCAATAACAGCTCTGAGCGTCCCAGACCGACTTGCCACCGATGCAAGCAACCAGGGCATTTCATGGCTAGCTGCCCCCTTAATACGCACCAGACACCCAGGAATTACAATTACCCCTCTGGGGCATATCGTCCGGCCCGGACCCTCTGTGTTAACCAAGAGGCCCCTATGGAGGAATATTTGGGGCCGCTTCACGAGGCGGACCCTGTATATGCTGCCTCAGATAACCGCCAGCACCATCGGCAGAAGGTATGGCTCGAGGGGCGATCTACCGAGGGATTGAGAGACACAGGGGCTACTATCACGCTGGTACAGAGTCATTTGGTGCCGGAGCACAAGCGATCTGGACAGACTGTGGCCGTTAGAGTGGCGGGGGGGGATGTGTACAAAATTCCAACAGCTAAAGTGCATCTTGATTGGGGAGCGGGAAAGGGGGCTGTGAACGTGGGCATAATGGATAATTTACCTGCCGAAGTACTACTGGGCAATGATTTGGGCCCCATGACTTCTGCCTATGCTCCAGTATGCAACAACGAGGCGGACCCAGTGACTACACGGGCCCAAGCCCGGACGGAGCGAGAACTCTCACCAGTGCGGGAGACACAGGTAAGACCTACCCCGACCTTGCCTGACATGTTAGGCCCCATACCCTGGGACACCCCAGATGCTTTCGAGACAGAGTCTAAGACTGACCCGACCTTACAAAAGTACCGGGAACGAGCAGAGACCGGAGGGGGCGGGGCAGATAATGAAACATTCTTATGGGAAAAAGGGAAACTATACCGCTGGACAGAGAAAAGGGGACAGCGTAGGCGACAGCTGGTAGTGCCCCACAAATACCGTCAAGAAATCCTCAAGATAGGCCACGACATCCCCTTAGCAGGCCACCTAGCTGTAACCCGTACCCTACACCGCATTACTCACACGTTCTTTTGGCCAGGGGTACACGCTGACGTTAGAACTTACTGTAACACCTGCGATGTGTGTCAACGAGTAGGAAGGCGAGGCGATCACCCTAAAGCCCATCTAGTAAATATGCCCATTGTAGAGGAACCCTTCAGCCGGGTTGCTATTGACCTAGTGGGACCACTGGCTACCCCTAGTCCCTCCAGTAAGCGCTACATTCTTACCGTAGTGGACTACGCTACCAGGTACCCAGAGGCTGTCGCCCTATCCAACATACAAGCGGATACGGTAGCGAATGCACTAGTACAGGTGTTCTCCCGGGTAGGATTTCCAAAAGAAATCCTATCCGACCGAGGCACCCAATTTACGGCTGAATTGACCCAACAACTCTGGCAGGTTTGCAAAATTAAGTCCCTCCTGAGCTCCCCATACCACCCCCAGACAAACGGGCTGTGTGAGAGGTTCAATGGGACCCTCAAGCAAATGCTCAAGACGTTCACTCAGGAATACCGAGACTGGGAACGCTTCCTGCCGCACCTCCTTTTTGCTTATCGGGAGGTGCCCCAGGAAACGACAGGGTTCTCTCCCTTCGAGTTGCTCTACGGAAGAAAGGTACGGGGACCCCTAAACCTGATCCGGGAGCACTGGGAGGGAGAGATGGAGACTGACGGTGTCCCCATTGTGCCATACGTGCTGGAACTCAGGGACCGAATGGAGCAATTAGCCAAATCCGTGCGGGCTAATCTCCAGTCGGCCCAGAGAAGACAGAAAGTATGGTACGATCGGGGGGCCCGAAAGAGAATCTTTACCATAGGACAAAAGGTGTTAGTACTTAAGCCGGTGAAGACAGACAAATTGCAGGCGTCCTGGCAGGGCCCCTACCAGATCGTAGAGAAAAGGGGAGACACCACTTATGTGATAGCTAGCTGCCACGACAACAATCTTAGAAAGACATTCCATGTAAACATGCTCAAGGAATATTTTGAGCGACCAGAGAACGTGACGGCCGTATGTTGTTCCCCTCAGGAAGGCCCCGACAGTCTACCCATTCCAGACCTATTAGAAAAGAGTCTCCCCACAGGTATAGTGGCTCAGGTTCAGATAGGAGACCGACTTAGCCCCACTGAAAGGGAGCAGCTCAACCAACTCCTACAGTCCAAACACCTCACCTTCTCCCCGAAGCCAGGGTACACTACTTTAACCACCCACCAGGTAGATACCCCGGGACAAGCTCCCTTGCGCCAGGCTCCGTACCGAATCCCCGAAGCAGTTAGGATAGGAATGAAGAAGGAGATCGATGAGATGCTCCAACTCAGGGTAATTGAGCCCTCCGATAGTCCCTGGGCCTCCCCAGTTGTCTTGGTGCCCAAGAAAGATGGGACCACCCGGTTCTGCGTAGACTATCGGAGGCTCAATGAAAAGACCGTGACGGACGCTTACCCTATGCCCAGGGTAGACGAGCTACTCGATCGTATAGCCAGGGGAAATTACCTGACCACTATTGACCTCTGCAAAGGTTACTGGCAGATTCCCCTGGCCCCGAAGGCTATCCCCAAGTCGGCATTCGTCACCCCATTCGGCTTATATCAGTTTAGGGTAATGCCGTTTGGGATGAAGAATGCCCCAGCTACATTCCAGCGCTTGGTGGATAGGCTCCTGGATGGCTTCCAGAGTTTTGCTTGCGCCTACCTGGACGACATAGCGATCCACAGTGAGTCATGGGAGGACCACTTAGCTCACATAGGAATGGTTCTGGATCAGATCCGAGCTGCTGGCCTGACTCTGAAGCCAGAAAAATGCCACTTTGGGATGGCCGAGGTACAGTACCTGGGTCATCGGGTGGGGTGTGGAAAGCAGCGACCAGAGCCGGCCAAGATAGAAGCTGTCGCCAATTGGCCCACCCCCATCACTAAGACTCAGGTCCTAGCCTTCCTGGGCACGGCAGGGTACTATAGACGGTTCGTACCAGACTACAGCACACTTGCCAAACCCCTGACTGACTTGACCAAGAAGAACTTACCTCGACAGGTCCTGTGGTCTCCCCACTGTGAAACGGCTTTCCAGGCTCTCAAAAATGCTCTAATTAACGCTCCTGTCTTGGCGGCTCCAGCCCTTAACAAACGTTTTATCGTCCATACAGATGCTTCCATGTTCGGGCTGGGAGCCGTCCTCAGCCAAGTAGGCGAAGATGGAGGGGAGCATCCAGTTGCCTACATCAGCCGGAAGCTCCTGCCCCGCGAAGTCAGCTATGCAGCGGTCGAAAAGGAGTGTTTGGCTTTGGTGTGGGCATTAAAGAAATTGACTCCCTATTTATATGGGCAGGAGTTCACTCTGGTCACCGACCATAACCCGTTGGTGTGGCTGAACCGGGTCTCTGGAGATAATTGCAGGCTATTACGTTGGAGTTTATCGTTGCAACTCTTCAATTTCACCATTACTTACAGACCTGGGAAACAGAATGGCAACGCCGACGGGTTGTCCAGACAAACCGACCTCAGCCCCGCATAACCAGCGGTCTGGACAGCCTTAGTCTGCCCCGAAAAGGGGTCAGACCGTGTCTGCCAGAGTGTTCCACAGAAAGGGAGCACTGTTACAGAAGCATTAGTTATTTTGTTGTGAAGAAACTTATTTCCCAGCAGCAATGCCTGAACCAGCCAAGCCAGCGCCTAAGAAGGGCTCCAAGAAAACTGTAACAAGTATCATTTCATAAAGGGTTAACTCTGTTCAGTTTTGAGAAAACTATTTTCTGAGGCAGGTTTCCTAGCATATTGTGTACTGTAATTAAGTTTGTGATAAGCATTCACTGCTAGGTGATAAGAAGGACTCAATTGTTTTCTTGTGTGTACTTGTTATCTGCGGTGGCCTGTCCAAGGGCTTTGTCTAAATGTGTGATGGGGGATTTAATGCTTCCCCCCCTGGGAGTGCCCTGTGTGCATGTAACCTAAATAAAAAGCAGGCTGGGCATCCCAGTCCTCAGTTCTTGGTTGTCCCTCAATCGCAGCGTTGACTCGTTTTTGTGGGCAGAAGGGTATCCTAGCTGTACTACAGCTAAGGGGGATTATTCTACATTTGCGAGACTCATATAGAATACTATGGAAAGCAGTTTCTCCCCTCTTCAGCAATAGGAATCCAGGCTACTAAGCGGTCCATCTCTCAGCGAGACTAAGGGTAACCGTAACACTTCTGTCTTAATCCTTAAAACTACTAGCCTGCAAGAAACCCTGTGTGACTGTGCAAAGGAGCCTCTTTGGTATCTCTGTCCCGGTAATAAAGCTTGGGGGTTTGCTAGTGTGTCTCACAGTCTTTGTACAATGTAAAGGTTACACTAGGTATATGTATCCCCTCTCAGTAATACTGTGCACAGTCTCCAGCGATTCCTGTCAAGGTGTTAAAGTATTAGGCAGGAACCGTCTAGGCAGATAGGTATAATACATCTGTCTTTTACCGTTACACCCAGACTGCAAAGGCTAAGTAAAGGGAGGGCATAGACCTTCAAGCTGATTAATATTGCTGCCAATAGGTTTTGTTCGTAGGCAATCTCACCTTCTGTGTAGTGATGTGAGCTGACGTTGAGGATTCCCCTCCGGAGCGGAGATATATGTGCCCTTGCTGCTGCGTAGTCTCGCTAGGAAGATGGCGGGCGTTCGCGCCAAATCTTTGATGGCGCTGGAAGAAACTACTTAGGACCCACTCCTGAACAGGCTGCACTTCGGCTTTCTCGCTGACTTTATGTGGGCCACTGTTCGACGTACAGCTTCGAGGCTTGTGTGCTGGTCCGAGAAACACCCGGAGTTGTCGGTGCGCGCCTCGGTGTTAGATGACTAGCGGGCCTCCGGAGCTGTCTATCCCTTTGTCCGGCAAGTGTGTAGTTAGGCAAAACACTCCGGAGCGGATCCCCGACCCTCCGGAGTGCCAGCCACTTAGTCGTACGGCTTTCAGCAGCGCAGGTGATCTATCCGGCGGCAGCTCTCCTCCTCAGCTACTTGGCTCACGCACGCCAAATCTGTGTCCCCGCAGTTAGAGATAGGCAATGGCACCTAGTTTATTTCCCTAGGTGACTCAGATAGTCCCGGTGTTAGATTATCCACTTCAGGATTATAGGATTTGGATTTTTCCGATAGTTTTCAAAGCTTTAAGTTAAAGATAGAGAGGAGCTTCCATTCAACACGTCCTCCTGCTCTGGCGGATATCTCCGCCCCCCAGATAGAGAATTTTTAATTTAATTCTGTTGTGAATGGGGAGCCAGTGAAGGGACTCACAAAGGGGTGCATCAGATACAGAGCGCCGAGAGAGGTGGATTAGCCTAGCAGAGGCATTTAGGATGGATTGAAGGGGGGAGAGGCAGGAGAGAGGAAGGCCAGTTAGTAGGTTATTACAGTAGTCAAGCCGGGAAATTATTAGGGAATGGATTAGCTGTTTAGTAGTTTTAGCACTCAGAAACGGATGAATTTTGGTGATATTGCATAGGTGGTTGCGACAGGATGAAGAGAGCATTTGGATGTGGGGTATGAAGGACAGATTGGAGTCAAGTGTAACTCCTAGGCAGCGGACTTAGGGTGATGGGGAGATAGTGGTGTCGCCAACAGTGATAGTAAAGTTAGAAACTGGAGTAGAATTTGATGGGGGGATTAAAAGAAGCTCAGTCTTGGACATGTTGATTTTTATCAGATGGTGAGAGGCCATCCAGGAAGAAATGCCAGATAAGCAGTCGCTGATGTGGGAAAGGACAGAAGGGGAGAGTGCAGGGGTGGATAGGTAGATCTGAGTATCATCAGCATAGAGGTGATAGTTGAAGCCATAGCTACTGATAAGTTTACAGAGTGAGGAAGTATAGAGAAGAGTAAAAGGCCTAGAACAGAGCCTTGAGGTACTCCAAACAGACAGAGGCAATGAAGAGGAGGAGTCACCAGCAAATGAGACAGAAAAGGACCTATTAGAGAGATAAGAGTGGATCCAGGAGAGGGCAATGTCACAGAGCTCAAGGGAGAGTTGGAGGACAGGAAGTGGGTTAGGCGATCGAAAACTAGTTTTTCAAGGACTTTTGAAGCTAGCAGAAGCAGTGATATGGGGTGGTAGTTTGCAGGAGAATTGGGGTCGAGGGAGGGTTTTTAGAGGGTAGGGGTGACCTTTCCATGTTTGAAGGAAGATGGAAATGAACCAGTAGTAAGGAATCGGCTGAATATGTGAGTAAGAGCTGGAGTGAGGGTAGAAGAAAGAGAAGGTATTAGATGTGAAGGGATAGGATCAAGTGGGCAGGTAGTGATCATATTGACAATTTGTTCTCATGTTCTTCTTTGTTGAAGAGGTACCTAGGTAGGTAGGTAGCGTGCTCATGCCTGAAGTCATACATGACAGGAAATAGTGATGCCATCAAGTGCTCTTCCTAATGTATAACATAGTTGCAAAACTACTACCATATAATGCTGCAGACACATGCACACTCCTGAGCTTACATTTGCTTTTCAACAAAGGATAACAAGAAAACAAAGGAAATTTGATTTTAGAAGTACATTGAAAAGTTGTTAAAAATTGTATGCTCTATCTGAATCATGAATGAAAAGTTTTGGGTTCTACTTATTCATAAAGTTGAACTAAATGTCTTTTAAAAGGAAATCAAGAATTACCGAAGCTGCAGACAGTAGTTTTGAATAACGTACACTTATGTCTTGCTTAAAGGGACAGTAAAGTCATAATTAGACATTCACGATTTAGGCAGAGCATATACTTTTAAACAACTTTCTAATTTACTTCTATTATTTACTTCTATTCTTTAGTTTCCTTCTCTTGTTATCCTTTGTGAAAAGGTTTATCTAGGAAAGCTCAGGAACATCAAATAAACTAGGTTCTAGCTGCTGATTGGTGGCTACATACATATACTGATTGTCATTGGCTCACCCATGTGTTCAGTTAGAAACCAGTAGGGCATTGCTGCTTCTTCAACAAATAATACCAAGAGAATGAAACAAATTTGATAATAGAAGTAAACTGGAAAGTTGTTTAAAATTGTATGTTCTACCTAAATCATGAAATACATTTTTTTGGGTTTCATGTCCCTTTAAGACTAAGCTGTGTATGATTTCTACAATCATATATTCTATCATAAACCATCTTTTAACTCATATACTATAGGTAGCCAAATACCTTTTATTATATCTTTTAAGAACATTTCAAAGTGGTTTTGATATAATACTTCAAAGTATATTTAAAGGATTACTTTCTGTTATAATTTTTAAGCTAAACAACTAACATATTAAAGTTAATAAACATTAATTAAAACCTACTGACCTATATTTTCTCCAAAACGAAGTTTCATAACGTTCTAAAAGTTATATCTTTTATTCGCTGATGATGTCACGTTATCCTGCCCACTATTTTCAGCACTGCAAGTTCAAAATACTTAAACCAATAACTTTGTGTTTAAAGCGCCATATTGAAACCTAGGTATTGTAAACGGATTGGTACAGAGCAAAGGATACCCACGGAGTGGGTTTGGAAAACAATTAAATTTGCAGACAAGATTTCTGATATACGGTAGAGATATGTTAATGAAATGCTATTGATAAAAAGCGTATTTGGGGTAGTTAGTTAGTAACAGGCATAGAAAATATTTACTTACAGTGGCCCTTTAAATATCACTCACTCTCACACTATACCATCATTCCTTGCTGCCCAGATATGTCTCAGTCGACATGGCAACTGATTATGGTGGCACCACATTGCCCAGATTTAACATCTTGATGCGCTCCTGCTGTGCTTTTTACTTTTAAAGTTCTGTATCATTAGCTCTGCTGGGGTGAATTTTCTATCACGCTGTGTGTGAAGTCAAGAATTTAGCACATTCAGGCCATTAAATCAGAACCTCTTTCATTTAACAAAAATAAAATGTATGGAAAGTAATCTGCATGCTGGTCCAGCAACCTCAAAATGATCCCATTTGGGGTTATTGTAAAGCATCATTGTAAATTAAAACAAATAGGAGCTATTTTTAAACTGAGTGCATCTCAATCAACTCAATGTTAAATAAAAAAGCCTTTTTTAGAAGTATTTTCTGCTGAATCATAACTGATATCAACATATCTGTTCAGGAAAGACTTGCATTGGTGTGAAATGTATTATTCATCAACAACAACAGTATATGGTTGCATGGAATTATAGTTTGCAGACGTGAGTTAAGGTTTATAGTTTGTGTTTTTTTTGCTGGATAAGTAATGTCAGCATATTGCTAATGAATAAAGAGTGAAAGACTAAATTGGTGCAATAAAAGAACATTTGCAGCAATTCTCTGATGAATAGTTTTGTGCTAGATGTTTGCTTCATACTTATTCTTTATTGTTGTCATTAGAAAGGAAGAAGCTGGGGAAGGGGACAAGCTAGTATTAGTTGAGTAACATTTCATGAACTGAAGCAGACAAATAATAAAATGATGTAGAGGTCATACAGGCAAGGTCAGGGGTGTTAGGAGATAAGGAAGAGAACTGAGATCAAAGAAAAAGAGTATATATATATATATCAAAAGTCAAAATAGCATATAGCCCAGCACTCCAACCAGGTGGAGCAGCCACAACCTGGGTGCAATCCTTATGAGAGATAGTTAGAGAACAATGTGGAAGAAGGGCACTCTCAGGGTTTGTATAGAGACAAATATTTTCTTTATTCTTAGAACATTAATACATGGTCGACGTTTCGGCCCTCAGTTGGGCCTTCATCAGGACAGGTATTATCTTTAAACTGCCGAGTGGCAGTAGTCATAGATCTATGTTTGGATCTATGACTATTGCCACTCGGCAGTTTAAAGATAATACCTGTCCTGATGAAGGCCCAACTGAGGGCCGAAACGTCGACCATGTATTAATGTTCTAAGAATAAAGAAAATATTTTTCTCTATACAAACCCTGAGAGCGCCCTTCTTCCACATTGTTATATATATATATATATATATATATATATATATATATATATATATATATATATATATATGTGTGTGTGTATATATATATATATATATATATATATATATATATGTGTGTGTGTGTGTGTAATAAACAATTCAAGGAAAAATTTCAGATTTTGTGCCCCATTTATTAAGCTTTGGGTACAGATTTGTGGGCCCCAGCATTTTAGGCTCATACCAGCTGCTACTTAAAGGGACAGTACACTGTAAAATTATTTTTATATTAATGTATTTTCAATTACTTGTTATATCAGCTGCAGAGTATAAAATGTATGAGAAATAGCATTTTCAGTTTTTTTTGTGTATATGAAGTTGCTGGTTTTGTGCTTTTAAACCACTACCTATTACAATGGGTTGAGCTTCAGGTAATATCATATCTCATTATGTTATCACTTTGTGTACACACACTTGCTTCCTTATCTTATATTTGTATGGAAAACTAAAGCTCAGTACATAGAGAGAACAATGGAAAATTATCATTTTATTACTTAACTATCCTGCACCCCACTGTGAGTTTAATTTCTTCTGCTGGCTGTGTTTACTTAGGCTATTCAATAGCTTAGACTCCAGTATCAAAACTTTCAGTATAGGTTGGGAAAACACAAGCTAAATCAGCTATTTCAAGAGGCAAAATAGGGGTAAAGGAGCAACTCGTAAACAATTTAATACACTCCAGCAGGTAAAATGGAACATTGGGAACAAAATAAATGGGAGAAAATATTTGGGTGAACTGTCCCTTTAACCTCTCCAACACCTAAATCATCAAACCAGGTTGATTGACAGGCCCTGCTTGCACACAATTGGCTGCACAATAGCAGGAGGTGGCATTGCACAAGCTGTTAGGCCGGAACATGATAAATGGGGCTTTTGTGTCAATCTCTTTTTGTTTCTCAAATATATCCTGTAAATTGGAGACGGTAATGCCTAGAATATGCATAAGACTATCCTAATAATAAAAGGAACATTTTACCCACATTTTGAACCACTTGATGCAGCATAGCTGTAAAAAGCTGATATGAAAATATCACATGAACATCTCTATGTAAAAAAGGGAGATATTTTACCTTAACATTTCATCAGTAGCCACATTGTAGGACTTTACACCTACAATATGGATGATAGTTCAGGTACTTGTTGCAAGGGAGTGTGCATCTGGCATGTGCAACTACAGTCACATTATTTACCTCCTCAGTTTAGCTGAGTTCACTATGAACTATTGCAATAGTGTATATGACATCACATTAGCAAAGTGTGATCTCAGCACCACTGATGAAGCTGATTGGCTGTTTTTTTTTTGTTTGGTTTTTAAATCATGCAGATTAAAGTGAAAAGAGTAGCTCTAGATCACAGAGCATAGAATACATTTTAAGGTGAAATATCTTTTTTACATAGAGATGTTCATGTCATACTTTCTTGTCATACATAAAGTAAAAAAATGTATTTCATTGAATTAGATAGAGCATACAATTTTAAACAACTTTCCATTTTACTTATATTATCTAATTTGCTTAATTCACTTGGTATCCTTTATTTAAAAGAATACCTACATAGGCTCAGGAGCTGTGAGCTAGCTCTGCTGATTAGTGGCTACACATATATCCTTTTTATCATTGTCTTTCCGATGTGTTCAGCTAGCTCCCAGTACTGCATTGCTTCTTCTTCGATAAAGGATAACAAGAGATTAAAGCAAAATTCATAAAAGTAGTAAATAGCTAAGTAAAAAAAAAATTGGGTTTTTATGTCCCTAATAAGAAACATAGGTATACTTGCTGAGTCTTATGGTTCTTATTTGCCATCAAAAGATGTGATGTTATATTCTCTCCTTTTAATATGGAGTTGCAATAGCCATTCAAGATGTTAGAATACAATAGACCAAGATGAGAATTTGATTCGTGCCAAATTCATGAGTGCATACATTTCACTTTGTATTTACCTTGTTATAATTGCACACTATTATATTCTCCTATTTCCCTTTTCTTTTCTTTTTTAGCCGCAAAAGGTAACTGTAATTTTGTTATGTGAAATACTTCACATTTTTAAAGACCCTTTCCTACAATAAATGTTGTAATTAAAGAGACATACTACATAATAAACCCTAAGGTATTCAGTTGTAAGCGTAGCAGCAAAAAATTGACCTTTTAAGTATAAGGCATTTTATGAACAAGTAGTAGTTATAATACAGTTCTTCTCTAAGAATTTACACAGTCAAGCTTGTGCACATAAACCATAATAATAATCTCTTGAATATGCTGCCTTGAGGCATTAAATAAAAACTAGTAGAAATGTAAAAGTATTCATATGTGTAACACACTATCTATGTTATAAATGAGACATTTCTCTAACTGGTTATAGACTTGATAAAAGTAGAAAATAAAATTGGCGCTATCATTTTCAGTTCCTTGGGGTTTTTTTTTATTTCGCAATGACATGATTTATTTCATAGACTTGAATCTTCTTTCACAGTTAAGGAAGCAATCTACCATATCTACATGAATTATTATATAGTACCTTTAGATTTCTTAAAATATGTCAAAACGAGAAAACTCCAAATCATGATAAATAGTCGTAGGTTTTATTGGATTGTTATGCCAAAAACACCTGCTGCCAGATATTCTGTTAATGAAAAATGTAGAGCCGTAGGTACAAGTGATTAAACTGATAATGTCAAATATATGACTTCTCACTGTGTTTGAAATGAAAATTGTTCGTTGCAGTCATGCAATTTCCCATATTAAAAACCTATAACAATAAAGCTTCATTCTTATTTTGCATAATTACAACTTAAATATAGCCATTATAATAGTTGTCAAACTTAATATATTAATATAGATTTATTGTACACTAATTAATGGTATGCAGTTTCAGGCCTATATATTGCAGCTCTTTTTCTTTTACCTGTATCAGTGCACAGAGTCTCAGTAGTCTAGACACATTTTAGCTTTGGTTTATGATATATATATATATATATATATATATATATACATACATATACAGTGGGGCAAAAAAGAATTTAGTCAGCCACCAATTGTGCAAGTTCTCCCACTTAAGAAGATGAGAGAGGCCTGTAATTTTCATCATAGGTACACCTCAGCTATGAGAGACAAAATGTGGAAAAAAATCCAGACAATCACATTGATTTGGAAAGAATTTATTTGCTTATTATGGTGGAAAATAAGTATTTGGTCACCTACAACCAAGCAAGATTTCTGGCTCTCACAGACTTGTATCTTCTTCTTTAAGAGGCTCCTCTGTCCTCCACTCCTTACCTGTATTAATGGCACCTGTTTGAACTTGTTATCAGTATAAAAGACACCTGTTCACAACCTCAAACAGTCACACTCCAAACTCCACTATGGTGAAGACCAAAGAGCTGTCGAAATACACCAGAAACAAAATTGTAGACCTGCACCAGGCTGGGAAGACTGAATCTGCAATAGGCAAGCAGCTTGGTGTGAAGAAATCAACTGTGGGAGCAATAATTAGAAAATGGAAGACATACAAGACCACTGATAATCTCCCTTGATCTGGGGCTCCACGCAAAATCTCACCCCGTGGGGTCAAAATGATCACAAGAACGGTGAGCAAACATCCCAGAACCACACGGAGGGCCTAGTGAATGGCCTGCAGAGAGCTGGGACCAACAAAACAAAGTCTAACATCAGTAACACACTACGTCGCCAGGGACTCAGATCTTGCAGTGCATTTGGATGATCCAGAAGCGGATTGGGAGAATGTCCTATGGTCAGATGAAACCAAAATAGAACTGTTTGGTAGAAACACAACTCATCGTGTTTGGAGGAGAGAGAATGCTGAGTTGCAACCAAAGAACACCATACCTACTGTGAAGCATGGGGGTGGCAACATCATGCTTTGGGGCTGTTTCTCTGCAAAGGGAACAGGACAACTGATCCGTGTACATGAAGGAATGAATGGGGCCATGTATCGTGAGATTTTGACTGCAAACCTCCTTCCATCAGCAAGGGCATTGAAGATGAAATGTGACTGGGTCTTTCAGCATGACAATGATCCCAAACACACCGCCCGGGCAACGAAGAAGTGGCTTCGTAAGAAGCATTTTAAGGTCCTGGAGTGGCCTAGCCAGTCTCCAGATCTCAACCCGATAGAAAACCTTTGGAGGGAGTTGAAAGTCTGTGTTGCCCAGCGACAGCCCCAAAACATTACTGCTCTAGAGGAGATCTGCATGCAGGAATGGGCCAACATACCAGCAGCAGTGTGTGACAACCTTGTGAAGACTTACAGAAAACGTTTGACCTCTGTCATTGCCAACAAAGGATATATAACAAAGTATTGAGATGAACTTTTGATATTGACCAAATACTTATTTTCCACAATAATATGCAAATAAATTCTTTCCAAATCAGACAATGTGAATGTCTGGATTTGTTTCCATATTTTTTCTCTCATAGTTGAGGTATACCTATGATGAAAATTACAGGCCTCTCTCATCTTAAGTGGGAGAACTTGCACAATTGGTGGCTGACTAAATACCTTTTTGCCCCACTTTGTGTATATATATATATATATATATATATATATATATATATATATATATAATATAGGTTATTATTAAACACTATACCCATTGTATCTGTCTTTCTGTGTATTTCTCTAACAAGTCTAGTACACTGGATAGAGTTGTAATTTAGCTAGTATTTCATAAGTGTACATAGCAGAGTATCTGTCTCCATAATGATCTTACGCATTTTGCATGTGTGCTTCATTAGCATATATTTCTTATCATTTGTTGTTAATCAAGAAAGGGGCTATAGAGAAACAAAAGGTATCTAGGTAGAGATATTTTTGGTACTATTTCTAAGTTAGTGGGGCCTATCTATCAAGCTTCGAATGGAGCTTGATGCCCCGTGTTTCTGGCAAGCCTGCAGGCTCGCCAGAAACAGCAGTTATGAAGCAGCGGTCACAAAGACTGCTGCTCCATAACCTGTCCACCTGCTCTGAGCAGGCGGACAGACATCGCCGGAAATCAACCCGATCGAGTACGATTGGGTTGATTGACACCCCCCTGCTGGCGGCCCATTGGCAGCGAGTCTGCAGGGGGTGACGTTGCACCAGCAGCTCTTGTGAGCTGCTGGTGCAATGCTAAATACGGCGAGCGTATTGCTCGCTGTATTCAGCGAGATCTGGCGGACCTGATCCGCACTGTCGGATCAGGTCCGCCAGACTTTCTTAAATAGGGGCCAGTGACTCAATTTGGAAATAAATTGTGTATCTAAATTATTAAATACATGTTTCATTTTGTTTATATCAGATATTTATGTATGGTAATTACTACTGCCAGTATTGTTAGTTTCAATAAAAAGTAACTTCTGCACATGCAGGTCTACAGATAAGACTAGATATTTAGTAGTGGCACAACAGACAATAGAAATTGGTATGCAGCATCTTCCAGGCCTATACACTGAATCCAGATTTGTAATAGAGGTCTGGACAGGTAACTAATTACCACTTTGACATAACATTACACATCACATCTTACTATCCTCTTTTTTTTCCCTCCACTTTAAAAATACAGCTAAAGATATTTTAGTCACCATTATCCCTGATTGTGATGTCTTTTGTTTCATTCTTTCCATGTCATTCAGCTTACTCTATAATTCTTACAACCTATCTTTTGGTCAAAACAGCATGTGCTTCTTCTCTGGAGAACCAGATTGGCTTCCTTTCACTTTTGCAAAGTTGTTTAATGCAGTGCACAATTGCATTTAAAATTCAAATTTCCACTTTTCCTCTGCTCTAATTAGCAATATATTGCAAATGTATCTCACTTTTAAGACAAATCAATATTTTAGAAATCTAAAAAGAAAATGTTTTGTGTTGTTGCTTAGTGTATGTACCTGATTCCTGAATACTAAACAGGGATCAGGATGTGCACAAACATGCAATAAATTATATTTGTACAGTTTGAATAAATCTATTTTTTTAAAGTACTTGACAGTTTATTGACAGTACTACTGTAATTTTTTTTAATATCAGTGCCAAATACACTCTTGGGGGTAGATTTATTAAATGCCGAGCGGACATGAATCGCTGTAGCGAATCATGTCCGCCTGGCATCGCTAAATGCCGTCAGCATACACTATCAGCATTTAATATTGCACAAGCATTTCTTGTGAAATGCTGCCCCAGCACATTGGTCGCTAGCAGGGGGTGTCAATCATCCGGATCGGATCGGGATGATTGCAGTCCACCACTTTTAAGGTTGTGGTGAAAAAGTTCTTACAACCGCTGCTTCTCAACTTCAGTTAAGCCGGAAACTTTGGGCGGATTCAGCAGCATCAACTGCTTGTTAAATCCAGCCCATTATGTTTAAATTTTATTGATATCAAGTTTACAGCTGGATTGTAGTGGTTAATCAAATATTGAATGGTAGAGATGGCAATTTCCAACACTCAGGGGGCACGCAAAGTATTAACAAATGACCCTCCTATTAATAAGGAAGACAAGGGGCCTTTGGTAATCAAATATTGCCTTGCCATATTGAAATAGCATGCTAAGGTCTATTTCTGCATCCTGTAAGAAGTAAATACTCCAACAAAATTATTGTAGACAGCTCTATGGGGGTTGTTTCTTTTTTTAACATTGATGGTTAACACTGGTGAACCAGTAAACCTTCTGTCAGGAATTCAAGGCTGGATGGGCCTACCAGGAGATTTCCCTTTGGGCCACTGGGGCTGGTGAGGTGATGCTAAAGTTATCTTCGGTTCTCCTCTGAGCTAAATGTATTAAGGTCTCAAAGTATTTCCTTGTACATTTTATTTTCTAGACCATGTACCATTTTAGTAGACCTCCTTTGAATGGTGCCTATTGTCTGTGTGACAGAGTAACACACTGTTTTGAGCATCTTCTCCAGATCATACTATGGATAATCATTTTCACACTTTGAGTTGTAGTTGTGGATGAACAAATATCAACAGTATGACATTTGTTTTTATTACAAACTAATATAATTTATTTCTGAATACATATTAGGGGAAGGACTATCTCAGTCATTTCTTTGAGAAAAAAAACTGTGTGTGCATTCTATGGACTCAATGGAAAATAGTGCTTGTTTTCACATTTTTCAGGGCTGCTTTTTATTCCATAAATGTTAGACTTTTCTTATAAAGACATGTATGTTACTGGGTTAATTGGGAATTTTGCCAGAAATATCAGATTATATTATGGTTAAGGTAGAAGTTTGTAATTCAGGAAGAGTAGGATAAATGGCTTCTACAGCGGTAGGATAACCTGTTCTTCAACAGGTTATCACAGCAATAAGATTTGCAGAAAATTTTAAATTGTGTGCATCACGTAACAGCAGAAAATCATAATAAATATATATTCTGAATCTAATATAGATTTTTTTCAAAAAATTTAGAAGTTCCAATTTACACTCTCTAGTCTAGCCTAAAGATAGAGGTTTCAATCATTCCACTTCTCTGGTTTAATCACATAATAGAAGTGTACTACTCTCCTCTCTTTATTTCTTGGGTTTAAAATCAATGGACAGCCCAGAACCTGCACATAGACTGTTTTAATCCTGTCCAGATTGGGCAAGCAACTATTCTGGTCTGTCAAAAACAAATTTCACCACCCTAACCAAGCCTACCATCCCTTCATACCTCCAGTCTGAGTTTCCAGACCAAAATGTTGTGATGCATTTGAAAGTATGAGTGCAATTACATGAAGTATTGTATAGGTAGTCTGGGTATCTAAAATAAATTGCCTTCAAATAGAAAGGGATATGAGGGAGGGCCTCTGCATTCTCTTTTTAAATTAATCCTGAATCTGAGGAAATGAATCTGAGGAAAAAGAACAGAAATAACTGTGTCATTGTGAAAAGCTTTATGAACCAATGTCATTTTTAGGCTACTACAATTGTGTATGTGAGCACATAGTATCTAGAATAAGGATCCAATAACCAAAAGTTCACAAGCAAAAATGTGAAAAAAAATCTGGTTTAGCCTTGCAGGGACAGTAGTTATGCAATTATCAAAGAAAAAGTGCTGTCTCTGCGAGTGGTGATATGTCTCCCATAGAAATGAGAGCTCTCTGCTATGTAAAAGTTTGCAATGTAGGACGAAGTAAACAGGAAGAAACCCGTATATGTTGAAAAATTAATATTATTCCTAATACAAAACAAGCGGTTTTCCATACACTGTACCTTAACTTTTCTGTTATTTTCGTATGGATAGAATTTCCTTTGAGAGTAATTAGTGTTTTGAATATTTTGAGCTTGCCACCTTTTAATTTGCAAAAAACCAACATAAAAAAAAACACACAAAACAGCGAGATCTGTAGGGCGGAAATGTTTAGATAATTACTCTGCAATTTGAGAGACAATTTCATACACACCAATGTTTAACCCATTTTATAATAAATCAACAATTACGCTTTGTATTTTAAGTACAAATTTCTATGTGTTTTTTGCACATCCAGTGTACTTAAATTACGATTTATGTTGTGCACATTTAAAAAGGATTTATTCCTGTGCAATTTAGTCATTTTGTATAAATAATTAAAATGATGTTTTTCATTGTGCACTTTAGTAATGTCCGCATCTCCTTCCCATACAAAAATGCAGTATTACGTCCCTTAGCGAGACACCTTGTTTCCAGGGTAAATGTGGCTTTAGATCATTCCATCAGGGAAATAGAATTACTGGCAGGACATTCTTAAATAATCTCACCATCCAAAAGACTTTTAGATCATTGGGCCCTAAGAATTATTGTTCATTCTGTAAAAAACATCAGTATGTGAAAAGCTAAATGACAAGCTATTTCTGCACTTGTATCTGCAATTATAACAGATCCCTGTGTGTTTAATTTAATATATTCATTACATTTTTGTTTTGTTTATATAACTCTATCTTTAAATCTTGCTGTTACAGCCAAAGGAACCAAATTATACTATCTCAAAATATTAAGCACAGCAGCTAGACCTCTGTTAGATAGATATGGAATCTGAATTAGTGTCTTTGGTGATGCATTAGTCATGGAGGTATAAAATTGCCTCTTTCTAGTAGTTTAAAAATCTGTGCTTTTATGAAAGCAGCCTTTTCCTTTCTTTCAAAATAGCAGGAACCCTTAATGGAAAGTAAAATTAAGGCTTCATTTGTCAAAGAAAATATTGCTTTTGTCCTGCAAAAAAATAATAATCTTGAAGGACATGAGGCCTAAATGGTTTATTAATGCCACAAAATATGCTTTTACATATATCAGTAAAAATGTAATGGGTTTTTAATTGCTATCTAAGCTTTCATTAAGAGGAAACTCTAGGTGCTAAGGTATTATCTTATAGGGTGAATGTTATTGTACAATGAAATGTGTTACATTTTTTTTAAAGCACCATTACAGTCCTTATTAAATATCTAATATCTATTGCTATTTACTTGTTAAGAAGAGTGGAGGTACAATGCTGTGTTTTTCTATCTGTAGCAGGATCAACGTTATAGTAAAATTATAATTTTTTTTTTTTTTACTCATTTGCAAGTTAAACTGACACATCTGGGGCGCAATCAAATATACGGCGCAGGTTTCGTCGCAAGCGTGGAAACCTGCGCCGCCCATAATTTCACCTCGCACATTGGGGTATTACATATATGGCGCCGGCATTTCCTAAGTGGCGTAAGTTGGATAAACTAGCGATGTCCAGAAATAAGCGTAAATACAAGTTTCTGGAGTCGCTAGTGACTTACGGCACTTTAGAAACTGCCGGCGCCTAAGAAAATGAAAGAAAATAACAAATCTCCCATAAAAGTCTAACCTGCATCCCAAAAATAAGCCTGACACGTAAAACCCCTATAACCGCAATCTCCCCCTCTCATTACTAATATTAAATGTATTAACCCCTATGCCGACAACCCCCCACAACGCAATATGCCTATTTAAACTATTAACCCCTATATCCGCCATCAAACCCACACCGCAAGAAATAACTAAATTATTAACCCCTAAACCACCATAGCCCACATAGCCTATTAAATGTATTAACCCCTAATCTGCCACCGCCAACGTCGCCGCCACTATAATAAAGTTATTAACCACTAAACCTAAGTCTAACCCTAACACCCCCCTAACTTAAATATTATTTAAATAAATCTAAATAATATTACTATTATTAACTAAATTATTCCTATTTAAAACGAAATACTTACCTATAAAAGAAACCCTAAGATTAGCTGCAATATAATTAATAATTACATTGTAGCTATTTTAGGATTTATTTTTATTTTACAGGCAACTTTGTATTTATTTTAACTAGGTACAATAGCTATTAAATAGTTAATAACTAGTTAATAGCTACCTAGTTAAAATAATTACAAAATTACCTGTAAAATAAATCCTAAACTAAGTTACAATTAAACCTAACACTACACTATCAATAAATTAATTAAATAAACTACCTACAATTTTCTACAATTAAATCAACTAAACTAAATTACAAAAAAAAAACCACTAAATTACAAAAAAACCAAACACTAAATTACAAAAAATTAAAAAAAGATTACATGAATTTTAAACTAATTACACCTACTCTAAGCCCCCTAAAAAAAGAACTATTTAATAGCTACCTAGATAAAATAACTACAAATTTACCTGTAAAATAAACCCTAACCTAATTTACAATTACACCTAACACTACACTATCATTAAATAAATTAAATTAATTAACTACAATTACCTAAAATTAAATACAATTAAATAAAATAAACTATAGTACAAAAAAACAAACACTAAATTACAAAAAATAAACTAATTACACCTAATCTAAGCCCCCTAATAAAATAAAAAAGCCCCCCAAAATAATAAAATTCCCTACCCTATACTAAGTTACAAATAGCCCTTAAAAGTGCTTTTTGCAGGGCATTGCCCCAAAGTAATCAGCTCTTTTACCTGTAAAAAAATAAATACAACCCCCCCAACATTAAAACCCACCACCCACACACCCAACCTTACTCTAAAACCCACCCAATCCCCCCTTGAAGACCACCCTACCTTGAGCCGTCTACACCCAGCTGGGCAGAAGTCTTCATCGGATCTGGGCAGAAGAGGTCCCCCAGCGTTAGGTGTTAGGTGTATTTTTCCAGGCATTTTCAGGAATTATAGTGCTCCCATACTCAGCACAAGGCCTGCTATGGCTGCCTTTTATGGTGAGGTAAAAATTGAGTAAGATTTCTCCATTTTCGCTACGTAAGGCCTTGCGCTGGATATTGGATACCGATTTATGACGCGGTCCCATGTTAGCCTATAGGAGTAAAAATTGCGAGCGACGGGTGAAATATACTGGCATAACTTGTATGCTACGCCGTATATGTGATACCAAAACAGCGCAAAAACCGGCATTGCCGGCTTTTGCGGGCGACGCTGCATATGTAATGGAGGCCTTGGACTTGCAATATTCAATTTAAAATGTACAATTTGTTTTGCCTCTGCATACATTTGAATTTTCTTACATATTTAAAAAAGATATTTAGAATCTTAAATGGACAGTATAGCCACAATTACATATTCATGATTCAGATAGAGCAATTTCATTTTAAACAACTTTTCAATTTACTTCTAGTACCAAATTTGCTTTATTATCTTGGTATCTTTTGTTGAAGAGTAAATCTAGAAATGTCTTTAGCAGTCTATGGCAGCAGTGTTTGCAACTATGTATAACATTGCTATAAACTATGTTGCAATCACTGCTGCCAAATGGCTAAAGGCACGTGCACACTCATGAGCTCACCTAAGATTACTTTTTAAAAAAGGGTACAAAGAGCACTAAGAAAAATTGATAATATAAGTAAAATGGAAAGTTGTTTAAAACGTAAAGCTCTATCCAATCCATGTAAATTTAATTTTGACTTTACTGTCCCTTTAACAATTTTAAATGCCCATTATAGTGACAAAATTGCATGCTTTAATTTGATAGAGCATATGCTCTGATTCATTACAGCATGTAATTGTATTACTAGCAATGTTGAAACTCAATTTTTAACCCCTGCAAGTGGGTTAAACACATAGTTAAAGTACAGTGGCCCACAGTTTTCCAAGCGGAAACGGATTCTGAGCCTATTAGCAGCTCTAGTCACACAAATCTGCTGTGAGACTACTACTTCAGTAAGACTCCTTTGTCACTGAATTTATCATTTTTGCTTAAAGGAAAAACTCTTTGGGGTAAATTTACTAAATGTAGAGCGGACATGATTCGCTATAGCAAATCATGTCCGCTCGACATCGCTAAATGCCGACAGCATACACTGACGGCATTTATCATTACACAAGCATCTCTAGTGAAATCAGCCAAACGCTAGCAGGGGCTGTAAATTTTTTCTATGTTCGAATATTTTAAATTGTTACATTTATCGTACAGGTTATTTTTAACCCCTGACTGTATTGAAGTTTTCTAAGTACAAACTTTTAATTAGATGTTTGCTATATGAAACAAATAGACATTTGTGTTAGTGCAGTACAGCAGGGGTTAACAACCTGTGGGTATCAGTGTTGGTAAGGGAATCAGCTGTTATCCCTGATGAAGTGCTTTTGGTAAAGCAAGAAACGCGTCGGATGAGCAGCAGCTCCTGTGTGCTAGGGTAAATTTGTAACGGTTTGTGCTTGGAAAGTTTTGAATTTTAACCAGATCAATAAAGACTTTGGATTTTACTTTTACTACTTTGGTGCTGCCTTTTAATCCTATGTTCTTGTTGAAGTATTTAGGGGCTGTAAATCATCCTGATCGTATTGAATCAGGATGATTTCAATTCAAAACCTAAAAGGCGGCGGACAAGTTAAGGAGCAGCAGTCTTTTAACCGCTGCTTCTTAACCTCCGTTTCAGACGAGCCTGAAATGATGGGAATCCAAAGCAGCATCTGCTGCTTCATAAATAATAATAAATTATTATAATAAAAGAAAAAAATGATTTTTTACTTTTATTATAATAATGTAAAGGTTCAAATATATATATATATATATATATATATATATATATATATATATACATACAGAGAGAACCACACTCACAGGAATGAACAACTGGCTCAATACCATTTAGTGCCTGGGTGCAACTTCTTTTAGCCCAGTAATGCTTTTCACAGAGTAGAACTTTCCTGTAGTATATCAGTCTGATCCCGCCTATTACGGTCAGTCCAGCACCGAAATACCCGGTAATTCCTCTCTGAACAAGGAGTACAGCAACCGCAGATGATCATTTCGGCCTTCATTTGGCCTCGTCAGTGAGGTGTAGCTATATTCCTCTAAGCACACCGAGCAAGGAGTCCACGTCTGGTTCCCCTTTTTCCCATAGGGAGACTAAATACACACACAGAGAAGCACACTCACAGGAACGAACAACTGGCTCAATACTATTGTTAGCCTGTTCTATGGTGATTTACCACCTGGGTGCAGCTTCTTTTAGCCCAGTAATGCTTTTCACAGAGTAGAACTTTCCTGTAGTATATCAGTCTGATCCAGCCTATTACGGTCAGTCCAGCGCAAAAATATCAGGCAATTCCTTTCTGAACAAGGAACACAGCAACCCCAGACGAGTGCTTCTCTCTGTGTATGTGTATATATATATACACTTCATTTAAATAATGCACTGTACTGTTGAAACAGCTGCAGTATTTAATTTGATTTCGGCTTTTAGGCTAATCTTTAACCCCTTAATGACCGAGGACGTGCAGGGTACGTCCTCAAAAAAAAGGCAGTTAACGCCTGAGGACGTACCCTGCACGTCCTCGGTGTGGAAAGCAGCTGGAAGCGATCCTGCTCGCTTCCAGCTGCTTTCCGGTTATTGCAGTGATGCCTCGATATGGAGGCATCCTGCAATAACCTGACATGGCCATCCGATGCAGAGAGAGCCACTCTGTGGCCCTCTCTGCACCGGACATCGATGGCCGGTATCGTTGGTGGGTGGGAGCCGACTTGGGAGGCGGGTGGGCGGCCATCGGTGTGCCGTGTGACGTTGAGGGGGGCGGGATCGGGGGCGGGACCGTCGGGGGCGCGCACGGACGCGCGCGCGTGCACGGAGGGTGGCGGGCGGGCGCGTGCACGGGGCGGGAGCGGGTGGGAACCGCTACACTACGGAAAATGAATTAAAAGTTAAAAGTTAAAAGTAGCATAAGCACAACAAAAAAAAACACAAAAAGAGATCGTGGAGGGGTGGGGGGTTGGTTTTTGTGTGGGGGGAAGCTACACTACAGAAACGTTAAAAAAATGTACAACAAAAACATTTTTTCTTATAAACTGGGTACTGGCAGACAGCTGCCAGTACCCAAGATGGCGCCAATTAAGTTAGAGTGGGAGGGTTATAGAGCTGTTTGGGGGGGATCAGTGAGGTTGGGGGCTAAGGGGGGACTTTTACACAGCAGCATATTTAAATATGCTTTTAAAAATACCACCAAAAAACAAATATAGCTTTTATTTTAGTACTGGCAGACTTTCTGCCAGTACTTAAGATGGCGGGGACAATTGTGGGGTGGGGGAGGGAAGAGAGCTGTTTGGGAGGGATCAGGGGGTCTGATGTTTCAGGTGGGAGGCTGAGCTCTACACTAAATCTAATATTAACCCTGCAAGCTCTCTACAAGCTACCTAATTAACCCCTTCACTGCTAGCCATAATACACGTGTGATGCGCAGCGGCATTTAGCGGCCTTCAAAATACCAAAAAGCAATGCCAAAGCCATATATGTCTGCTATTTCTGAACAAAGGGGATCCCAGAGAAGCATTTACAACCATTTGTGCCATAACTGCACAAGCTGTTTGTAAATGATTTCAGTGAGAAACCTAAAATTGTGAAAAATTTTACGTTTTTTTTAATTTGATCGCATTTAGCGGTGAAATGGTGGCATGAAATATACCAAAATGGGCCTAGATCAATACTTGGGGTTGTCTACTACACTACACTAAAGCTAAAATTACCCCAAAAAGCTCCCTACATGCTCCCTAATTAACCCCTTCACTGCTGGGCATAATACACGTGTGGTGCGCAGTGGCATTTAGTGGCATTCTAATTACCAAAAAGCAACACCAAAGCCATATAAGTATGCTATTTCTGAACAAAGGGGATCCCAGAGAAGAATTTACAACCATTTAAGCCATAATTGCACAAGCTGTTTGTAAATAATTTCAGTGAGAAACCTAAAGTTTATGAAAAAATTTGTGAAAAAGTGAACGATTTTTTTTATTTGATCGCATTTGGCGGTGAAATGGTTGCATGAAATATACCAAAATGGGCCTAGATCAATACTTTGGGTTGTCTACTAAAAAAAAATATATACATGTCAATGGATATTCAGAGATTCCTGAAAGATATCAGTGTTCTAATGTAACTAGCGCTAATTTTGAAAAATAATGGCTTGGAAATAGCAAAGTGCTACTTGTATTTATTGCCCTATAACTTGCAAAAAAAGCAAAGAACATGTAAACATTGGGTATTTCTAAACTCAGGACAATATTTAGAAACTATTTAGCATAGGTGTTTTTTGGTGGTTGTAGATATGTAACAGATTTTGGGGGTCAAAGTTAGAAAAAGTGGGTTTTTTTTCAATTTTTCCTCATATTTTATAATTTTTTTTATAGTAAATTATAAGATATGATGAAAATAATGGTATCTTTAGAAAGTCCATTTAATGGCGAGAAAAACGGTATATAATATGTGTGGGTACAGTAAATGAGTAAGAAGAAAATTACAGCTAAACACAAACACAGCAGAAATGTAAAAATAGCCTTGGTCCCAAACGGACAGAAAATGGAAAAGTGCTGCGGTCATTAAGGGGTTAAATTAGCCATGATCACTTAGGTTCTAAATCCTTCTAATGTTTATGGTTTTCATTTTACAATATGTTATAGAACACACCGCTAAGTCACTTTTTATGAAAAAGAGCATATTATAATGTGGGTGAGAAACCATTCATGACATATTTTAATTTCTTCTAATATTAAAATGGATGGTTAGAAAAAAAACCATAAGATGTAAAACTATAGAAGCAAACAAAGAGGCAATATTTTACAAGAACAAATGTGTTCTGAATATAAGGATTTTATTTCTACTGTATATGCATGAACATGCACTAATATGGTTATAGAAGAGACCAAAAAATGTATTTATGCTTCTTAACAAACCTAGAATGAGATCCCACCCAGAGATATCATGATTATCATACATATATTTTCTTTTTACATAAAGGCAAGCAGCTAATAACAATTTTTTTTTTTGTAATATTTTTTTTATTGAGGTTTTACAGGAAAAAGAAACATAACAGAAATCGCCTGTGTGCATCATAAATGAAAAATACAGCGAGAATTGAACATAATTTTTCAAAAATTATACAGTATGCAATAAGTAGGCAAATGGAACCTCGTTTTTATAATAAGTAACATAAATGACTAACCAGTTAGCAACAAACTCTCAGGCCATACAGCCACTAAGGATATAGAGAATAAAACTGGTAGATAGGTAAGTAGCTTTAGAGTATGGGGGGGGGGATATTCAGCGGATAAGCACCGCTAGTCAAACATGGGGGTGTGTGGGGGGGGGGGAGGAGCCTTGTATAAGTTCTTGGAGGTGTCTACAAGCAGTATCTTTGTTACTAGCTACTGTGAAATACATAATTAGTACTTGTCATCTGGGGACACTGTATTAGTCTCATTGTTCTAATAAGTAGGAGATGGCTACTTAAGGTCAAAGTCTCTGTTAAGGAGATGACTAGATTAACTAGTGGTATGACTATTTTACAAGTAGCTAATGGTATTGACAAATACTTGTGTATCTTGGAGCAGAAGTCCAGAAATATACAGGGGGTAAAGTTATATTTGGGTGTGCGTACATAATAAACCTGCGTTTCCTCCCTGTATTACGATATATATCTTTAAACCTAGTAGAGACAGCAATAGACAGAACTATTATTTATAGTAGACCAAAAGGACAGCCCAGACACAAAACTAGGAAGGAGAGGGCTAGCAACTTGTCGAAATAATCATCACTTATATGGTTCAGATCTACTCTATTCTAACGATTGAGTGACGTAAGAGAGTCTCAAAATATAAAGGTTAAGTAGTACCTCCTCAAAATGTTAGGAATCCTAAAATGTTTTAATCATAATAAAAAAAGCAATACAACATCCCTATGTGTTGTGAGTAAACTGTTGTTCAGAGACTGTTAACCATGGTTCAAAAGTCCGTGCAGAGCTCTATGTACATATGAAGGTTTACAGTAGTAATTAAAGCTAAAGTCCAGTAAGCCACTCGGACATAAAGAGGTGCATATATAGATGTACAGTTACTTTTACTTTTGAGCCCAAATCTAATAATGGGAACTGAGCCTGCTACCATTAAGGGCTAAAGTGCCGCCTGGTATTGGTTGTTATTGTTTAAGCTTAAAAGGGCAGCCAAAGAAGACCATAGCTGTCATGTAACTATAAATAGGGCAATGGGCAATGTAACCAATGTGGTAATGAGTAAACTTTGCTAGTGGGTATCCCCACGGGCTCATCTCTTCCCAGCTGAAAAATTATAGACTTTATAGTGTTATGTGCCTGCTTACAGATCTTGATATTTAGGCAGCAGGAAGATTAACAAACACATAATTTCCCTAGATAAAACAAACTAATTGTAGTCTGATAGAGGATAACACATTTATGTAACATAGTTGGAGTACTGACTGCTAAATAGTATAGAATAAGATAAGGCCAGTGTGGGCAGACTAAGTTATAAGCTTGCAATGTTATATGAACACAGGTTTCAAGACCATAGTAAGTAGGAGAGCAAACATCATTACATTTGTACATTTGAACAGGCAAGCTTGAACAAATATATAACTATTACATAACAGGGCATACATAGTGAGTTTGGGAATGTAAATCCAACTTCTGAGGGTGCAGAAGTGTAAAAAAGTAGATATCAAATTTTATGAGTGAACAAGAAAAAATAGTCAACAACAAAGTAATATAGCAGAACGTTCTACTGAGCCTAATTCAGTCAATAAACAGCATTGAGCAACATCTATTAGTTATTCGTCTGATTAGCCAATTTCTGACCCAAGTATGAAAAGTAATAAGCTTCCTCAGATTACCCTATTCCAGAGCGGCAGCTACTTTGGATACATTTCTGAGAAGCAGTGTGAATGGCCATAACAACATAAGCAAATAGCTAAAGCAATATAATTTCTGAAAGAAAAGCCCATGTTAGTAGTGGGAAGGGACATATAATTAGCTTGCAACATATAAAATGGGGCCATTGTCAAAACATCTGAGAATCAATGTTATGGCTATAACAGTAGTCTTGTGTGAGGAACGAATTACGTATATAATAGAAGTATAATGTTGTGAAAGTCTAAAATAAGCTAGCCAGGTTATGAGTCAATGCATTGTAACCGTTATCAGGCTTATGGTCCTAGACTTTAGTAGGACTTATGTATTTACCCAATGCCAGTTTTAAATCCATGCAGAGACGGTGAAGACAACAAGTGGGCTAATCGATGCAAGCACTGCATTAAGGCCATTAGCGAAAGTGAACTGAGAGAGTCCCTGGCTATCAGGACACAGCAGTCAAATGACCCCTTTACGGGATATTTTATCTTGCAGCTCCTGATGCGATACTGAGCTCCTCTGTTTTCTCGCAGATCATTTAGTGTTTGAACTGCGGCCCCTAACTTCTTAAATGTCTTGTTATCTCCTATTAAAATGCTGATCTCACCATCCTGAATTTTGGGTTTACCGGATTCTGCGAGTGGGCCCCTGGTCTGTGCACTTGGGTCATATCTTTCTGTCATACTGAGCTCTCTGAGCCGTTGTGCAGCTGCGTCTTGGATTGATTCCACTTCCACCGCAGTAGCCCATGATAAGTAGTTCTGCACTTGCACCGCTGAATGCAATGTATCCTCTATTTCTGAGGTAGTGGGCTGCAGAGAACTATACTGTTCACAGTAATCCAATATGTCCGGTGTACTAGGTTCAGTATTCAGTTCGACCGCACATCTTTTTTCCCCCTCTAGGTTTTAAGGTGTGTCTCCGCTGTGGTGCAGTATACTGTGGGCGCAGAGTCCATCAGTTTCCTCTGTCCCACATGGTATCGATGTGTCTCCGCTTAGGCCCACTGCTTCTCTCAGGTCTGCAATGAGAGCTTGGTGATGGGCTTCCATAGAGATTAATAAGTTGCAAAGTGCTAATATAAATTTCCTCTCCATTAGTTGACTTGAGTCCACGATCGTGAGTGAGAAAAGAAAGGTAATTCTGATGATAGCCACAGTACCTAGATGCTTCAGAAAATGGCGGCTTACTCCATGCCGTTATCCCCTCAGGCCAGAAAGATTCCTGTGCTATTGCGACGTCCAACAAACCAACTGGGTAACTTATATCAGTTGCTTAACCTTCTCGAGTTTTAGTAAGGAAGGAATTACAGTTTAGGATTCTATTTCATATGTCATATAATGATTTATTTGATCCTACAGCAGGAGCTCAAGAAAGAGGCGTCTTGCTGCTTCGGCTGTAGGCTCCGCCCCCCGGCCAGCTAATAACAATTTATTGCATTCCAAGTTGTTGCAGGAACACTCTTTCATATAGGCTGGGCTTTTTATTCCCCTCCACACTGGGAGCTTGATTTCTGCTCTTGTCCCTTGTTTTCTGTTGCAGGGATTTACATTTTCACTATAGGTAAGCAGTTTCAGCCGGCAAAAGCAGCTATTTCAAATGACAACATAAAGGCATAAAACATAAAAAGCTATATTGTAAACAATTTAATTACACTCCAGAAGGCAAACTGAGTCATTGGGGACTGCACCCAGGGGATCAAATATACAACACCCCTTTAAAAATAAACTAAAAAGTTTGTTTAAGCTTTTTTCTTAAAAGTATTTGGCAAGTAGGCTTGAATAGATATTTAGAACAATTGTATGATTTTAATAAAAAAATGTATTTAAAAAAAATATAGAGAATTAAGTAAGGTCATTAGGTCAGAGCAGGATGAACTCTCTTTGCAAAGGGATTTGCTAAAATTAGAACTATGGGCAAGTGAATAGAAAATTAGATTTAATACGGAAAAATGTAAGATTCTACATTTTGGAAGTAAAAATAAGCATGCTATGTATTTTTTAAATGGGACAAGACTTAGCCAAACACAGGAGGAAAGGGATTTGGGAGTAGTAATAGATAACAAGCTAAAGATGAGTGCACAATGCAAGGCAGCGGCTTCAAAGGCTAATAAGATAAGACTAGCATGTATTAAAAGAGGCATTGATTCAAGGGAGGAAAGCATAATTCTGTCATTATATAAAGCCCTGGTAAGACCTCACCTTGAGTTTGGAGTGCAGTTCTGGGGACCGATTGCTAAAAAAGATATTGCAGAACTAGAAAAAGTTCAGAGAAGGGCCACAAAGCTAATAAGGGGATTGGAGAAATTAACCTATGAGGAGAGGCTAGCCAAACTGGGTCTGTTCTCTTTAGAAAAAAGGCGCTTGAGAGGTGACATGATTACTTTATATAAATATATTCAAGGCCCATATACAGAGATGGCAGAAGCTCTTTTTATTCCAAGAAAATTGGTTCTGACAAGAGGTCATAATTTAAGGTTGGAGGAAAGGAGATTTAATCTCCTGCAACGGAAACGTTTTTTCACTGTAAGAGCAATAAAATTGTGGAACTCATTACCAAAGGAGGTAGTGAATGCCAATACCATAGATACATTTAAAAATAGTCTGGATAAATTTCTGTATATAAACAAAATTTATGGATATGATTGCTAGTATTAAATGGGTCACATTTTAATGGGGTTATTTAAGCTTAACTGGAGCTTTTTGTAAGTATTTTAGATTTGTATAGGTTGAACTCGATGGACTTCAGTCTTTTTTCAACCTTATCTACTATGTTACTATGAATTTATGTTTTGTTTTTTTAAATTCAATTTTAAGATTCTAAATGTTTCAAAAGAAAAGTCTACTTGAAAATTGTTATTGTTAAAAAATATAGATAATCCCATTATTACCCATTCCCCAGTTTTGCATAACCAACACTTTTACATGAATATACTTTATACTTCTATGATTACCTGTATCTATGTCCCTGCAGACTGCCACTTATCGCAGTGTTTTTTGTTGTTTTTTTTAAAGATTTTTACAATCTTGCATTTTAGCCAATTAGTGCTAGTTCTTGCAAACCCATTGTCATTCTCCATGGGAGTGAGCACAATGGTATCTATATGGCACACATTAACTAGCAGTGTCTGGCTATAGTGCAAGATTGTAAAAAAACAACAAAAAACACTGAGATAAGGGGCACCCTGCAGGGAGTGTATATACACATATTAACACATACAAATATATGTATATAAGCATATATATTTATATTTGTTGCCTACGCTGCATGACTTACCCCCTGCGCAGCTCTAGTTCTCATACCATGTATGATGGCATGAGAACGAGGCTCCCATTGGATCCTATAGAAGTGAGCTCTTGTGAGTGCAATGCTTCCTTGCAATGCGAACGTGAGGTTTTTTTTTTCACCATCATATTATTTAAATTATCAAACAGTTTGATAATTAAAATATGATGGTGAAAACAAAAGTAAATTCCTGGAACACACAGAGAGAAAATTCTCCTCAGATATTGCAGAGAACTGAATAACAGTGAGTTAAAAAAACGGCTGCTAAACTCTCCCGCTCCCTCCTCCCCTCTGCCTCTGAACATCGGGCGGGTGATTTAAACTGAACTTAGTTATAGCAGTGAACATTGAAACATACAAACTGTGGATCTCTTCAGTACATAAAACGTTTAAAATATGTTTGATAAAAGAGGATGCTATTACTGTATTACAAATATAAAATAGAACGTTGTCCTCATATACTGCAATGCACGCTTTGCATTACAGTGAATTAGCATTGACAATTTGCCTGCCTTCTATAACATCAGTGAGAGAAGCTGCCGTGTGCATCATGAAAATACAAACATTGTTTATATTGTTTATATTCAAGTAAAAAATATACCTTAATCCTTCCACTCCAGTGAAGAAATTACCTCAACACATCCTTAAAAATATTGTTGATGTTATGGGTGGTACCAACAAACATTTAATAACTGCATTGAAAATGTGCCTAAAATATGATTTGACATTCACTTCAATAAATATTACACACAGTAACAAAATAAACATCACTGTATCCATTCATACTGAGCTAAACCACTTAATTCAGCAGAATATGTAGCATTTTAAAGTAGCTGAAGGAGATTATCCAGGTAATGTCTCAGTTCACTAATTAACATGTAACATTGAAGCATTCCAGATCACACGTACGCAGTTATTATTATTATTATTATTATTATTATCGGTTATTTGTAGAGCGCCAACAGTTTCCGCAGCGCTAATTTTTATAACCAAACCAGTTTATAACCAAACCGATTCTACTGTTAAAAATGACCCAGTTTTCACTGCACTTTATGGACTACTCAATGCTGTAGAATTATATCATTTATAAGTACATAATAAAAAGACAATGCTTTAGCGTTTACTCTGAATTTCAAATAAGCAGTAGATTTTTTTCTCTCTCCCATTTTCTGGCCCCCTGTATCATGTGTCAGACATCAGCCAATCACAGACTAGTATATGTATACCCCGTGAGCTTGTGCACATGTTTAGTAGGATCTTGTTCCCCAGAAAGTGTGTATATAAAAATACTTTGCAAAATTTGATAATGGAAGTGAATTGAAAAGTATCCTAAAACTGCATTTTCTATTTGAATTTTAAAAGTTTATTTTGACTTGCGTGTCCCTTTACGTTCTTCAAATTGTAAACCACAGTTCTCGCTGAACGCCAACTCCCTCTATGGCCTCTATTTAACAAAGTCTGGCGAACCTGATCCGACAGTACGGATCAGGTCCGCCAGACCTAGCTGAATACGGAGAGCAATACGCTCTCTGTATTCAGCATTGCACAAGCAGTTCACAAGAGCTGCTGGTGCAATGCCGCCCCCTGCAAAATCACGGCCAATCGACCCAATCATACTCAATCGGGTTGAATTGCGGCAATGTCTGTCCGCCTGCTCAGAGCAGGTGGATAAGTTATGGAGCAGCGGTCTTTAGAACGCTACTTCATAACTGGTGTTTCTGGCGAGTCTGAAGACTCGCCAGAAACACGGGCCGTCAAGCTCCTTTCGGAGCTTGATAGATAGGCCCCTATGTGAGCAGACACCAAAATTCCTTGATCCACAGCCGGCAACCTTGCAGCTTGTAAATCCTCAAGCCGTCACTCTACATACGTTCTGAGGGAACGCTGAAATGTTGCTTTTGTGGCATGCTCTCTATTTATGGAGGCGCACAATGTGAATGTATGCTGGAAAACGTTTGTTACTCCAAGGTTATAAAGAAGATTGTCGCCAGACATAAAACTCCATCTGAATTAGGCACACACCAATCTTTGCAGTGCTGTTATTTGCCCACAATCAACATAGTCTCTTATACTAGAGAAATAAACAGCCACAACCAACGTAGACATTTAAAAATGGTTTAGATACATTTCTGTCTGGAAACAGAATTCAGGGATTGTGTTAAACTGGTAATTTCTTTCAATGGTATTAATTTAAGCTCAAATTGAGCTTTTATTGTAAGTATATTAAGATTTGTATAGGTTGAACTCAATGGACTTCTGTCTTTCTTCAACCTCATCTACCATGTATGTTACTATGTGTGTATATGTGTGTGTGGCAGCAAAAAGGTACCTTTTTGTTCTATTTGTAGCTTATTACATTACATAGGGGGAGTTTTATGGAGGGACCATTGTATAAATCCATAGGCTGAATTTCCTGGTCTACCCAATAACTTGTGTCAACTTATTTATGTACAATAGATGTGTTGCACTTCCAAATTACAGATGGAGATGTTGATATAAAGGATGTAATATATAAACAGAAATATGACATATATTACTTTGAACAAATCCCTTATGACAATGGTTTGATTTAATGGGGACCATTTATCATTGTGCGGACGGACATGATCCTCTATAGCGAACCATGTCCGCTGCACATCGATAATGCTGTCGGCATTTATCATTGCACCAGCAGTTCACAAGAACCAATCGGCCGTTAGCAGGGGGTGTCAATCAACCTGATTATATTGGATTGGGTTGATTTTCGGTGATATCTGTCCGCCACCTCAGAGCAGGCGGACAGGTTATGGAGCAGCGGTCTTTAGACTGCTGCTTCATAACTTGTGTTTCTGGCGAGCCTGAAGGCTCGCCAGAAACATGAGGCATCAAGCTCCGTTCGGAGCTTGATAAATAGACCCCAATGTGTGAAAATAACATTAAAAAGTATTGTATTTGATAGATTGTTCTGATTTATGGCTATTATTAATTAACCTGGACCTTGTTGTGTTGACGATGATATCTCTAGACAGGTGTTTCTACATGAGAATGATACTGGCGCAGAAAGTAAGGTTAATACAGGGATCAATGATTACGTCCTAAAAACAGGTTGGAATGTACCTGACCATCTAATCTTCGAAGTGTAATGTTGTCATGATTTTTATAGAGTAGAAACTCCCCATTTTTATATTATGCATGGCATTGCATATATTAATTTTACTTTATAGAATCATTTATTCCTCTTACATTATTAATGCACTTTTTTAATATCTTCTTATTTAATATTCAGTATGCTTGCATGCATTGCTATGTTTCTGTATTTATATTAACTGCACTATATATTTTATACACTGTAGGAAATAGAATCTACTATAAGTTTACTTTATACAAAGAACACACAGGGAAATAATTCTACCTTACACCTAACTCATCCTGAATGGCAAACAAAATACAGGATAACCACTATAAGCGAGATAATATCTAACCTAACATTTAATTTTACATTAGGTGAAAAGAAGATCATTGATAGCTAACAAATGAGTAATTTACTTTTATCAAGACACCTGTAATGTCATCACTTAAAGGGACAGTCTAGTCAGAACTAAGCTTTCAGGAATCAGATAGGGCATGCAGTTTTAAATAACTTTCCAATTTACTTTTATCATAAAATTTGCTTTGTTCAATTGGTATTCTTTGTTGAAAGCTAAACCTAAAGTAGACTCATATGCTAATTTCTAAATTGTTGAAAGTTTTTCACAGTTAGACACTGCTAGTTCATGTGTGTCATATAGATAGCATTGTGCACACTCCTTTGGGGTTATTTTTTTAATTAGCAAACAATACAAAAAGACAGAAGCGCCACATGGCCCAATATTGTATGGAACAGAGTTTTTTAAAGATGTTAATGATTACACTCACATATGGTCAGACACCAATAGTGGTGTGGATGAGGCAGTCTGGGATCAGTGTCAGTCACCCAGAAGACTGGACAATAGAATGTATCTGGATTATATAGAAAAACACAAAGGAGCCTATATGACCTAGCATTGTTGAGACAAGCAGTGGGAGTTAGAGAGATAAATATACACTCACATTTAGTGGAGCACCTCCCTTAGTGCTTTAGAGGCAAGCTGGGGTCAATATAGTTACCCAGTAGACTTATCCCACAGGGGTCAGGAACTTCCAGTGTCCAATCTCAGGTTGCTGGTGTTTAGAACAAAAACAGAGTATGGCAGCAAGTGGTAAGTTTAAATAAAACTTACTTTATTAAAATAAGTATAAAATAATTGCAACGCGTTTCTCAGCCAACCAGTGGCTGTTTCATAAGGCATAGATTATGCCTGATGAAACAACCACTGGTAGGCTGAGAAACGTGTTTTTGTTCTAAACACCATCAATGTGAGATTGGTCACTGGAAGTTCCTGACCCCTGTGGGATAAGTCTACTGGGTGACTATATTGACCCCAGCTTGCCTCTATAGCACTAAGGGAGGTGCTCCACTAAATGTGTGTATATTTATCTCTCTACCTTCCACTGCTTGTCTCAACAATACTAGGCCATATAGGCTCCTTTGTGTTTTTCTATATAATCCTCTGCAGAGATCCGGATACATTCTATAGTCCAGTCTTCTGGGTGACTGACACTGATCCCAGACTGCCTCGTCCACACCACTAGGGGTGTCTTACCACATGTGAGTGTAATCATTAAGATCTATAAAAAATTCTGTTCCATACAATATTGGGTCATGTGGCGCTTCTGTCTTTTTGTGTTGTTTGCAAAATACTGATCTTGGATCATGGCCGTGATCCTTAACAGTCAGCTGCCTCGACCATCCCAGATATCATATTTCTCCACAATTTGAAGATACTGTCCCATAGCGAGTAAACTCATAAGCATTTATTATTAACAATTATTTTCATATACACATGTGCATAATATCTGATTTTATTACCTCATCTTATATTTTATATTGTGTGATTTGAATAATCTCTCTGTTTATTATTGTATGTTTGTACCACACACCAGTGACCACATAATACAATTCTAATACTAGTAAATACTCCTATCACTCTATTGATATATATTAGAATACCCACATTTAGAGGTATTTAACACTGTTGGTTATACAAGGGCGCCCCCTATACAATCTATCAATTCATTTTTTAATTAGCACTGATTTGCTAAAATGCAAATCTTCAGAGGCTTAAATACAAGGTAATCACAGAGGTAAAAAGTATATTACTATAACCATGTTGGTTATGCAAAACTGGGGAATGGGTAATAAAGGGATTATCTATCTTTTTAGACTATACAAATTCTGTAGTAGATTGTCCCTTTAAATAACATACAATATATCACATTATTTTATTATTGCTGTAAATGTTTGCTAGTAGCATACTGTTGCACGTATGATAAACATTAACCATTAACTTGTAATACCAAGGCAAAAATGCAAGCAGTGTACACAGGGATTCAGCGATGTTAATGCTACACAACACATGCATAATTGCACTCAACTTGTAAACCGGCAAAACCTCCTTGGCGTATCTGGGCTCCTGGAACGCAGTGTTGGACCAGAATTGAGCCCCGGTCCGGCACTGAGTTCCAGGATCCAGGATAGGCCAAGGAGGTTTTGCCAGTCCTCCGGCGTTTACCTCAACTCTTTGACAAAATATGCATTGCCATGTACAATGTAAATTATTTAATGTATTGGAGATATCTTAAAAGGGATTTAGTAGTTGCTTGCTATTATTTTAAACATAAATATATATTTGAAAATATATGTTTATGTTTAAAATAATATTAAGCAAACATTAAAACCCTTTTAAGATATCTACAATAATTTAAACAATATGCATTTTACATGACTGTGCATATTATTTAAATATTGACCCTTAATCTGCCATAACCTAAAACTAACTGTAGAAGCGTACACAGAAAAGACTGTGTCTAAGGAGCGCTCTGTACAGCAGACGCTGAGTAGTCAGTAAAACAAAGTCTCCGATCTCCCGCCACAGTTCAAAAGAGAGTGGGTGTGTAAGTAAACCGTAACAGCTGTTCAGTTATGCAGCCAATGCTAGTCTGCTCGCTAAGCCCAAAAAAGTCATGTAGAAATCCTGGAGCACTGACAGCAGCACCGAGACTTACGTTGGTAAAACAGAAAATCTTTTATTGTAGGCAAAAATTAAAAGCACAGACAGGAGTCCTGTCTGTGCTTTTAATTTTTGCCTACAATAAAAGATTTTCTGTTTTACCAACGTAAGTCTCGGTGCTGCTGTCAGTGGTGCCCCTCTCCTGGATTTCTACATAAATGTAGAAGCTAAGGCCCTACACATAAATATTCAATATTTAAATTATGCATTATGTACAATGCATAATGTTTAAATATTTGCATATACATTAAAATGTAATTCATGATGCTTGTTGTGTTTTATTATTTCTAATTAAAGGCAGTATAATTATGATTATAGATATAAATAACTGCATGCCTGTTAGGTAAAAATATAATTTAATGATACTGACTACTATAACATAAATATACATTAACATATATATCTATGTTATCACTAATAAACACAACAAGCTAACATAAATATATTTGAATGTATATGCAATACTAAAACATTATGAAATCAAAATACATAGCTGTTTAAATATTTAATATCAATGCAAGACCTGACTACATTATATTTACAATCTTTGAAATAAAATGCATGGTCATGTATACCGAATATTAGTTTAAGTATTGGATATAAAATGTAGATATTCTTGCTTGATGCATTTATTACTAAAAATAAAAATCTATTTTTTTAAATAGATAATTAATAATTTATAATAATTATAGTATCACATAACTGCATGCCTGTTATGCAATAAAACAATTGTAGCACTAATGCCTTTTGAAACATGAATATACATTTAAAATATATGTTAATATAAAAACACAACAAGAAAAAATAAATACATATTAATTTATATACAATAGTTAAAAAAAATATGCATCATATATAAGAATGCAAGGTATTTTAAAAAATTGTAGATAAATGCACTATTAACCCCTAAGCTGCCCTAACTTATCAACCCCAATAAATAGACTATGTTTTTATTTTTTGTATAATATAGAACAAATTATGTGGTGTGAATATTTTATTAGAAAATAGGTTTGCTAATAACTATACAAAGAAGTTACTAATGCATACTTTATGTTTTTTTCAAGCATGGCATAAATTTGTTTGACACTTATTTACCCACTTCTTACTATTGTTGATTTCTAGTTGCCATTTACCTATATTCATAACCACATCTGTTCATTGCAGCTCATTATTATTCAGCACACCATGTTTTAGCTTATAATTAATGAATGTTTGAATGGAATACTATGGTTATTTTGAGATACTGTTGATAAGAAACGATTCATATACAGTTAGCCCAGAGGGAGAAAATGTATGTTATTGTATGTTCTCACATTATTCTCTTTTTCCAAGGATATTTCTCATGACAGTGCCGCTTTTGTCCCAGTATGAGTGTATTTACATGACTTTATAATGTATTCAACAAATTAAAAATTATTTTTTTCTTGGCGTGGACAGTTAAATGTGTTGTATTGGAAAGAGTGTACTGCAAGATGTGTTTAAAGCTTTTTTGCTTTTTTTTTTTTGTCCCTATACCTGGAACATAATACAATGTCTTAAAGGGACATGAAACACATTTTTTTTCTTTAATAATTCAGATATAGCATACAGTTTAAAGCAACTTTACGTCTATTATCAAACTTGCTTCATTCTCTTGATATCCTTTGTTGAAGTAGTAGTTCACTAATGGGAGCAAACTGAACAAATGAACCAATGACAAGAGACATATATGCATATGTGACACTTTATGTCACAATTAAAGGGACAGTCGAGTCAAAATTTAACTTTAATGATTCGGATAGAGCATGCAATTTCAAACAACTTTCCAATTTACTTCCATTAACAAAATGTGCACAGTCTTTTTATATTCTTTTTATATTTACACTTTTTGAGTCACCAGCTCCTACTGAGCATGTGCAAGAATTCACAGAATATATGTAAATGCATCTGTCATTGGCTGAAGGCTGTCACATGATACAGGATATTTTGCTAGTGGGGTGGATGAGCTAGCACGCACTTTCTGTTATGAAGAAGAAAAAAAGGTTAACATGTTTAAACCCTAAACAATTATATTATGCATACAAAAGAGCACTATTTAATGTCCCTCTAATGTAGGTTCTGGTGCTATGTTTCTCCAAATTTATTTTTTTCTTATAATGAATAAAGACCAAATTATCTTTCTAGGAGTCAGACAAAATGTTGAATAATCAAACTCTATTATATTTAGTTACCTACTGCTGTCTGGGGTGGGGAGATCCATGTACATTGTCACACACAAAAAAAAAAATGTCTTCCAAGTCCCTTTAAATATCTGAGATTTATGTTCCAGAAAAATTCAGATCTAGTAATTCAAATTGCAATTAAAAGAATCCTTGGTTATAAACGAAATTCCTACGTATAAATAGTAGCTAAATCAAATGGTTATTCTTGCTTTTCTAACATGCTAGCACACATTTAATACAACACCCAGTATTGCCAGTACATTCCCCTCCACATATGCAACTCCAATGTGTGTATGATTTAATTCCAGCATTATACTTAAGCAGTAAAACCTGAAGCATTAAACAAAATACACAACCAAGGTCATGATCATAATCTTTCTTATATCGGCTTCAGATATTGAAGTTTTGCTTTAGGATGATACTGTCAGTAAAATCAGCATGTTTTTTAAGTGACCACAACCCCAAATGGTTTTCGCCAATGAAAGGCTACAGCTGCAATATAAGATTTCTACTGAAAACCTCCGGAAAATGTATTTTCAGTTCTTAAATTTGTGTTATCAGAATCAATACAATCAAAAGAAAACTAACAACTACAATAGCCACTTGCCACCTTTAAATATCCATGCAGCATGTACAGAAAATAATAATTGGCATGTTAATATTAACCCTTTATGTTCGGAAAATGATAGCATTATGTGGTAATTATAATAGCAAATAATTTTCAACAGTGGCATTATTGGTGTAGTTGCCATGTGTGTTACATAACTAAGTTATGTTTTTTTTTTTTTTTACTTTATTCTTTTTATTGAGGGTGAAGCTGAACAAAAATACATTACATTCCAAAAAGAAAATCCACATACATCTGTCTCTTATACAATCAGTATGAGATCACATCTTAAATACTATACAAAAAGACATTTCCGGTTTACATGCACTTTACACATCTTTCCAAATGTTACCAATTAAATTTGCTGGAATATCTTAGCTTCTCCCTCCATTATCATTTTTTTTTTTTTTCTACTCTTACCTTCTTTAAAGGAACATCTATTTACACACACATACACCTCAAATGAATTAAGCTATTCCTTAACCAGATTCTTGAGTTTTCCTGTTATGTATTTGTCTTATTTATCTTACTTTCCCACAGGGATGCTATGCATAGCCCTCCCGTTATATATTAAATCGAACACCGGAATCAACCAAAAGAAATCAGAAAATATTAAAGATAATGCCCGGGGAAGGGGCAAGGGGAAGGAGTGAGAAGGGAGAAAAAAAAAAAAAAAAGCCCTTCCTTTACTTCCTTTCATTGCAAAACTATCAGTGAATTCCTGCTAATATCACGACTAAAATTTTTTTTTTTTTCGTACCTTACTAACAGCGTGTCCAGTTTGAGGGTAATGAGCCATCTAAGACTAATTCTAGAAAGGGTATAGAATCTTGAAATCTGGATAACATGTGATATTGAACTGTTGTAGGTAATCCATAGATATACTTTTTCCACTTCTTAAAAAATATTATAACCTGATTTTCTGCCCCTTTATCCAGTCCTATGGTCTCTATCATAATCTGACCTCTCATGTGATTTACAAATTCATTTAAAGACGGAGAATTTCTGTGCTTCCACATTTTACATATTTCATTTCTTGCGATCAAAATCGCTATATTTATAAATAATCTGGCTCCTATGTTATGTACTGGGTACAAAAAAAAAAACACGCTTTGCATCCAATTCTATCGTGCCGCTTACATTTCTATTTATCCAGTATTGGATTTTACTCCAAAATTGCATGATCTTTGGGCAGCTCCAAAAATAATGCACCAGATCCGCGTTTGCCCTGTAACATTTAGGGCAGACCGTATAAAGTTGAGACCATTTAGCAATTCTGGCTGGGGTTAGGTAGAAATTGTTTATGACCTTATATTGAGACTCTCTTAGATTGATTCTATCCGTTGCTTCTAGTGTTCTCCTTACACTATCTGTTATGTCTTTATCTTGCAGTTGTGGAAAGTACTTTACAAATTTTTGTTTGATCTGGTTAATATGCGATTCTCCTTCCTGCACCATAATATACTGATACCAGACTGATATTGAACGGATGCCCGCTTTGTATAGTATAATGCCTGGCTCAATGTTTGTCTGTGCCCAATTCTCACCAAACCTTTTTTCATAGTCATTTATAAGATGGCGAACCTGCAAATATGCATAAAAGTGTTTAGATGGCAAATTGTACTCACTTGCAAAGTTTGCAAACGATCTAATTGGTCCTATTTGTGATTCTTTCAGTTGTGATAAATGTATCAGCCCTTTGCTTTTCCATACATAAAATAACTCATTGCTATACCCTGGTAAAAATGCTGGGTTGCCACAGATCGGGAGCTGGCTGGAGATCTGAAATTCTATACCCAATAATTTACAATATTTCTGCCACGCAGACACTATGTTTACGATGGTTGTTAGTCTGCTAACATTACTTGGTAATTGTTTATGGGGATGGTGTAAAATAGCCTGCAGGTTAAATGGTTTAATTAATTCCGTTTCCTGATTGTAATAGGTAACGTAATCTGCTTTACTGAGCCAATCTATCGCAAATTTGACCAAAGAGACTATATTATAATACTTTATATTAGGACACGCAAAGCCCCCAAACTGCTTCTCCTGGGCCAGCTTACTAAATGCAATGCGTGACGTCCTTTTCCCCCAGATAAAGAAAGCGCATTCCTTATTATATCTGTCAATATCCTTTTTCTGCAGTAACAAGGGTAAATTCTGTAACAAAAACAAGAATTTTGGGAATATAATAGATTTTATAACATTTATGCGAGCTGAAATAGATAGATAATATAAGTTCCATTTTGCTAGATCATGGTGTAGATTTTGAAATATCTCTTTAAAATTGAGCTGATACCATTGTGCAGGATTCTTACTGATCTTAATTCCTAAATAGTTAATACTTTGCACTTCTTTAAACTTATCTGGATAACTGTTTTTATCTTTTCTAATCCATAAAATTTCTGATTTATTAATATTAATTTTGTACCCAGAAAATGAACTGAATATTCTTATTATTTCCATAAAACGGGGTATACTCTGTCTCGTATCTTGGAGGAATATTAGTAGATCGTCAGCATATAATGATATAGATACTTTCTGTTTCCCTATTAAGACTGGTGAAAGGTGCTTTCTGAGGTAAATAGCTAATGGTTCCAGTGCAATATCGAAGAGTAGTGGTGATAGGGGGCAACCCTGGCGTGTTCCTTTACCTAAAATGATGTTCTGTGATAGCTCACCATTGATGAGCAATTGGGATCTAGGTTTGTTGTAGACTAACCCGATCAGATCGACCAGGGCGCCTGAAAAACCAAACTTTCTCAACGCATTTATTAGATGGTCCCAAATAATTGAGTCAAAAGCCTTTTCAGCATCAACAGTGACTAATGCTATATCTGCCCCCTGATATTTATTCCCGGCGTCCTGGCCGATCCGATAGAGGTAGTCCACAGTGGTGAGGACTCTGCGTATGTTTCGAACTGAATTCCTTCCTGGGATAAAACCTGCCTGGTCAGGGTGTATGATATCTGTAATTGAGTTTTTCAATCTATCTGCAATGAGGGACATTAAGATTTTATAATCCTGGTTTAGGAGTGAGATCGGGCGGTATGATGCGACATTGGTTGGATCCTTCGCTTTTTTATGGATTAGAGTTACTACTGAATCGGAAAAATAGATTGACTTCATGTCTTTCTGGACATAATATTGATTATATAATCTAGATAGAGTGGGAGATATCTCTGCTGCCATTATTTTGTAAAATTCTGCCGATAGACCGTCTGGCCCTGGAGCTTTACCAGATTTAGACCTTTTTATAACATCTAGTATTTCCAATTCAGTAATAGGAGCATTAATCTTCTGTAATGCTTCCTGTGAAATTTGAGGGATGTCCAATCCCAGCCAGAATTGCTCTTTCTGCGTTTTGTTCACCTCCTCCTTAGCGTAAAGTCTGCTATAATAATCAAAGAATATTTTTCTGATTTCATCTGTATTGGTGGCTAGCTTCTCTCCTGTTCTAATAGCAAGGATTTGATTTGATTTCTTCCTAAATTTGACCAACCTGGCCAGATGTTTTGCAGATATACCCTGAAAACCCTGAAAATTAGCCCTGTTTTTTAACTCTTCCTGTATTCCAATCTTTTTTAGAAAACATTCTCTTTCCACTCTTGCTTCTTTATATTTGTCCCAAGTGTCCTTATTGGGTGATCTAAGATACTTAGCGTAATTATTTCTGAGTTGGTTTGACAACTGGGTTTCTCTCGCCTTATTTTTCCTATTTCTTTTAATCATATATGCTTTCACCTCGCCACGGATGACCGCTTTACCCGCTTCCCATAGCACCTCAATTTTATTTGCATACTCCCGATTTTGTGTGTAGTATTCCCTCCATTTTTGTTTTAACGAATTTTCAAATTGTACATTGTTAGTCATATAGTGAGGAAAACGAAAGGTACTTGCTGTTTTTTTGGAGGGAACACTCAACACAATCCTTAAACCAATAATCGCATGGTCCGATAGGACTATTTCCGAGATCTGTGATTCAATTTTATGTTTCATGGTCTGCTCATCTACTAGAAACATATCTATTCGGGAGAAATTTTTGTGCGCGCCTGATTCGCAGGTAAATTCACGGGCGTCAGGATGCTGAATTCTCCACACATCCCGTAGTTTTAGTATACCAGTGAAGCTCTGCAAATGCTTAGCTTCCCTATAATTAGCCGCTCTCCGGCGAATTTTATATCTGTCCAGGCGTCAGGATGCTGAATTCTCCACACATCCCGTAGTTTTAGTATACCAGTGAAGCTCTGCAAATGCTTAGCTTCCCTATAATTAGCCGCTCTCCGGCGAATTTTATATCTGTCCAGGTCCGGGCACAAAGTATTATTAAAGTCCCCGGCTACGATCAGGTTCTGCCCGATATATGGAGATAGAACCTTTTTCAATTTCTCCCAAAACTTAGAATCCCAATTGTTTGGCGCATATATATTACATAAAGTCCATATCTTATCATCTAATTTCAACTGCAACAGTATATATCTCCCTCCTGGGTCTAATTCCTGTTTAATTATCGTATATGACAGTTCCCTTCCAAGCATTAACGCTACACCTCTCTTTCGTTTCTCACATGGTGTTGCAATTATTTCAGCTATCCAATTTGTTTTCAATTTTTCTAACTCTACTTTTTTAAGATGTAATTCTTGAAGGAATATAATATCTGGCTTATGCTTCCTGATTTCCTTAAGAACATTTTTACGCTTGATAGGGGACGTTATTCCGCCCACGTTCCAAGAAATTAATTTTAATGAGCTATTCATTTATTTTCTATTTAATTTGCTGTCTGAAATAAACACAAAAAAACAAAACAAAAAAAACAATGAGAAGAAAAAAAAAAAAGAAAAAAAAAGAGAAAGAAAAAATCCCCACTCCCCCCTGCCCCCTCTCGCAAAAATCTCCACCAATATCTCCATTGCCATCTCTCTTTACTTAGGCAGCTAATTACTTCTGAAAAATTACTCTACACTTCAATATTATTTTCTCTGCAGAACTCTTTTGCGTCCTCAATTGTATTCAGTGCAATGGCACCATCCATGCCCAGCACTGTAATTTTCGCCGGGTATTTCATGGTCGCTTTCAACCCTGCCCTGATTAGGCCCTAGCAGAATGGTGCCATCGCACGCCTCTTTGTTGACGTTTCAATTGAAAAGTCTTGAAATAAGAGAATCTGTTTAGTGTTTATAGTGAATATATAAATGTCCACAGCACTGTATCATTCAAAATATTTTATTCTCTGTACATAACAGGTACTCAAACAGCGACGTTTCGAGTGTTGCCACTCTTACTCTTAAGAGTGGCAACACTCGAAACGTCGCTGTTTGAGTACCTGTTATGTACAGAGAATAAAATATTTTGAATGATACAGTGCTGTGGACATTTATATATTCACTATTGGAATTGGGGAGATTTGGCAGGACCCTGTCTTCACGAGCACTGCACTCCTGAGTTGCTGTACTAATCGTTGTACATATGTTTAGTGTTTATAGTGAGTGTCTGGGCTTTTCTGTAGTTCTGCATGATTTTTACTTTGTCTTGAAAATTTAAGTATTTTATCAGAACCATTCTGGGTCGAACACTGCCATCTTTTAGCTGTCTCACTATGCCAACTCTATGTGCCCTTTCGACCTGAAAGCTTCCCTCTACTACTTGTAGGCCTAGTAATTTTGGTAGTGTATGAGCACTAAATGATAAAAGATCCTCAAATTCTCTTGACTCTGGGAGACCAATTACCCGCACATTGCTACGCCTAGACCTGTCCTCCAGATCCTCAATTTTAGCTTTTAAAACTTTGATCTCATCTGAATGTGTATCTAGAACAGCCTCCTGTTTAAAGTGCCTATCTTCTACATTCGAAATTCTGGATTCTACTTCCACGAGTCTATTAGAGAATTGTTTTATATCATTTGACAGAACTGAAATCTCTGTTTTTATCATTTCAAACTGCGGCAATATCAGATCTGCCAACTGATTTGTAGTTAGTTGTTTTTCCATATTTAATTCGGGGCTTCTGATAGATACCTCTTGTATGTTCTCTTGTGAGGACTTTTGTTTTCTATCCCTCTTTAGAGGCATAGCTGGAGATTTATTTTTAGAATTTGTAATATATTTCTCCATTTATTCTGCTGTTCTGGGCTAATTCCTATTTCCCTCTTTCAATTAAGATACTCCGTGAAAATAAAACAGCTCCGGGGCGACCTATCACTTTTAGACAATATTTAAGAATGTAGCCGTTCAGATACAATTAAACCCAGTATGCAAAGCCTGGCCTGTGCAACCACTTCCTTACAAGATAGCCTGGTATGTTGAAGTTTAGCTATGAGTTTTAAATTCGGCTCTGCTTACCTCTACTGCCAACTACTTTGGGTCTTTATACTTAAAAGACAAATCAGCAGATGTATACTGCACCATAGGGCGCCACAGACCCTAACAAGTGGTATCCTTCCAAGAAATACCAAATATCCCGTTCTCTTAATAATCCAGAGCTATTTTTTCAAATAAGCACAAAATGTGAAGATTTGGAATATCATACACCCTTAATTTAGTACCTTATATGGAGACTTAGCAGTTCGGATATGATCTGCAGTATTAACACAAAAATGTGAGGACAAAACAAACCAGATAGATTCTACCAGATTGACACCATCTAGAGAGAGCTAACTATGCAGACTTAATCTTTCAAATTAACCTATTACGCAATGGTTTGTCTGAGAACTCTGAACTTGCCTCTCCTTGCCCTTACCCTTATCTTTATCTTAACCAGTTAATACCTTACAACTTAGTACTGTGCAAAAAACTGATATATATATATTATTCTCTTAACCAATCAGAGACAATTTTACGGCTTGGCACCATGTATGAGGGCTTGATGCATCATACACCCTTTTTTAGTTTAACACAAAATGTGAAGGCTTCAACCTTTCAGATATAATTCACAAAATTAACACAACATGTTAAGACCTGAGCAATTCAGATAGATTCTACAGAATAAACACAAACTGTGAAGATTTTGCTAATCAGATAGATTCTACTTTGCGGGTTAATACCTAATACAGAATACTTGTACAGGCCACAATAGGTAGCCCCTTCACACCCTTGAAAAAGATACACACTTAGATATATAGATTGAGACTGCAACGTAGATAGAGCCTTGCATACAAAAGAAGCTGCCAGGTGTAGTATGCAGTTTACTCAACATAATACTAGTGTGTCCTGGAAATTCCAAATACCAAGATCTGCTAATTTTTAGCCATGCTTTTCAGTCTTTTTTTTTATATAACCTCAGTATAAACTTTCACAGATAAGAAAAAAATATCCAACCACACGTTCGACCCAGGATTCAGGATTCTGTATTCCCTCAGGACTTCATTACTCTTGTAGGCAGATTTTGCAGTTTTATTTAAGGATCTCAGCACACTGTTTTGGAGCTTTACTTAGTCCAGCGCACCGTAGGGCGTTGTAACAGGTGGTACATACTTGATAGGGTACAAAAACAATAATACCCCTGCTAAGGCTTTTCAGAGTCCCATCTGTTAAATTAGAATTACTTTGCCAGGGGGAGGCTGCAACTGTCCAGCTATAAAGTTAAACGGGGCTTCTGTTTCGTTAGGACAAGAGATGTTTATATATGTTTTGTGTGTCCTGCTCCAATATCGTTACATTCCTTCCCCTCCAGGGCTTTAAAATTTGTGGGGGTGAATATCGCTACAGACTTCGTATCACCTGAGCGCTCTGGCCCCAACTTTATATAAACACTTGCAGCGACTAAACGTTGTCTTTATGTTATACCCAACACCTTTCCAAGGCCAAGTTTCTACCAGTCAACCGTCCCTTAAACAGTTCCTTTGACAGGCACACATTTAAATGCACTGAGACCCCCTATGTAGAAGGGCAATACTTGCGGTTTCCGTGGGGCCGGGCTGGCGTTCTGGGCTTCTGCACTCGACCTCCTCATCTGTTTCTCAGCTTGCTCGGATCCAGGCAAGACACCTCCCGTCTGATTCCGGGCAGAGAGCGATGTTAGTGATGGTTACGGACAGCCAATGTGCAGCAGCATAATCCACTCACGGCTTTGGGCAGCGAGGGCTTTGGCGGTGGTCTTTGTGTTTGCGCGGGTAGTAATTGTCACATCCGTCCTGTGTACCACAGCGTGTTCCGCTCACAACTTGGGTACTCTGGCGGCAGCCTCTGTGGTGACTTGTAGTCAGACTGCGGTCCTCCTCTGGCGTGCCTCTGAACAATTGGTGCAGTGCGTGTGCCTGTGGCCGGTACCAGGCGGCCTAATGTCGGTTGTGCTGGACTTCCGTTGCCAGATAACCTTTTTCCTCCCCAGGCAGGGCTCTCACCCCCCGGCAATAGGAGTTATAGTGGCGGGGTATGTTGGTTAAACAGCTCTCTCTCACAGAGCTTGAGCGTGCACGTCTGCTTCACGCTCCTCCCACAGGAAGTCCCAAAAATCATAACTAAGTTATGTTAATAATACAATAAAGTTGTTTGTCTCATCTTTTTGTTATACAATTTGATAGTTTAAAGACTTTTATGGCTTTACGAGCTTTTGGTCTACAATTAAGAGGAACAATGCAGAACGTTAAAGGGCTACTAAACCAAAATGTTTTCTTTAATGATTCAGATAGACCATGCAATTTTAAGCAACTTTCTAATGTACTCCTACATTTAGCCACCAATCAGCAAGTGCTACCCAGGTGCTGAACCACAAATGGGCCGGCTCTTAAGTTTTACATTCCTGCTTTTCAAATTATAATACCAAGAGAATGAAGAAAAAATTATAATAGGAGTAAATAAAAAAGATACTTAAAATTACATGCTCTATCTGAATCATGAAAGAAAAAAATGTGGGTTTAGTATCCCTTTAATTTCTCATAGAAGATATCCATCTTATTTAAAAAGATCTTTGCCATTCACACACTTTAAATTATGAAAGTGAAATGTTATGAGTTTTGCACCGTTGTAACTTTTGAGCTCCTAAAATCTTGCCAAAAATTTACTCACACTGTACAAGACCGGGTTTTATTTTGCATAGTAATGGCTTTATCAAACAAGAACACAACCTCCTCTTTAAAATGTCTACAGTAACGTAGATAGCGTTCATTTTTTTTTTTAATTATTATTTTCAAAACCTATCAATATTTTTTTTCTATCACCGGATTGTGACTCGTGAAATGTTATAATGGCAACGGTTTCTTTTAGCCATGATTGTTGAACTTCTAGTAAAAAAAATTCTAAACATTTCTTAGGAGCACACTGCAAAAGAAAACAGAAATGTGTGTAATAATGTCAAACATATCAATATTAGTCATTTTTCTGTTATATTTCAGATGGACTGTGATTTGTTATGCATAGTATTTCTACATGAATATTGATTCTGCATTTCTTTTGGAATTGCTTAGAATCATATTTTATGATACAATTTGCAATGTATTTTATTCCTGTGAAAGCGCTCTAACTATACCTTAGATTAGACTTTCTGTATGCATAATGACATTCTTCAGACAATATTAACTCTACCATCAACACTATATATTATGAGTCACATAAAGAAATAATTTGCATTTTTTAATTCAAGGTCTCAGTCTTTTTGAGCACTGATAATAAATGTCCTTAAACTAAATGTTCTAAATGAATTAAATGCTTTCAGCAAAACAACTAATGGATATAAATTTTATCTAGTTCTTTAAGTTAATATGTCTGGCTTTATCTAAAGTATGAGTGAATGGCTGAAGAAGTAATTAAAGGGACATTAAAAACTAAATCAATTCTAGATAGAATGATGCATTCAAAGAAAAGATTAGTCTGGGAATATCATGCAGATGTATTTTTTAAAGTTTACTTAGCTGTTTTAATATTGAGAAATAAGTGTAAAGAGTTAGTGTCTATAAAACAATGGGAGCTGTCATGTTGTAACTTAGGATACATTCTCTGCTGTGGCCAATTAGAGACAGTTATACATAGGTCACTAGAGTGTGCAGCCAATGGCTGTGTGGAACATAACAGTGTTTTGCACTTCCATTTCTAACGGGAACTGAAAAGCTCACAATTTCAGAATGGAATTACAGGAAAGTTCATGAAAGTATATTGCAGAGGGTTTTTTTTATAAATACGATTTCTGATTTTATATTAACATCTCAAAGTGTTTAATGTTCCTTTAATAATTTGAAGCAGCAAAACAATTAGCGATATAGGCATTTTGGGAGTTTGACTGATTTTATAGAGATTAACAAGTGTGATTGACTTAGAAAATATGTGTAATATGAATAATTGCTATTGGATTGTAAATTTAAAAATATCTTATTACTGATATGAAAATAATACAATGTACAATGTGCTGTCACAAATTCTACATGTTATTGTTCTATATTGTTGTTCACTATGAACATATGTACTTAGATACATTATAAATAATACTGTGTATTTTTACGTTATTGTGTTTTTACTCAAAAGTATGGTAATTCATAAAAATGTAATCATATTGATCATAAAACACAAAGCACAGCAATATGACTTTATAGCATTACTGTAAAAATTCATAGTAGTATAATTATCCCAGGTGCATTATAAATATTCAAGTATTAGAAAACAGAGTTACTAAATTAAATTAGCTTATATAGCTGAGGTATATTAAAAAATGATTAATGAAAATGAACTCGATATATTGACCTATGATATGACTGGGGATTTTATCAGCAAGAGATATGTAACCCTGTGATGATGTTTCCCAATTTGCTTTTGAATATTAGAAATCAATTGGTTTTGCAGTAGCTGCAAACATTTTTATTTTATTTTTTGGTGAGGGGAGGAAAAAAGTATGGGCCAGATTACAAGTGGAGCGCTAAATATAACTTTCTTAATATTTGCTCTCCACTTTAAAAAAAAAAAAAACTTACACTAACCCCTGAAGATCCAGTCACAGTTTCTAAAGTCCAGACATCCATCCTCATCCAGGTGGTGAGAAGTCTTTCTCCAGGTAGCGAGAAGTCTTCATTCCGGCGGTGTCTTCTATCTTCATCCCAGTGGCGCTGAGCGGATCCATCGTTGAAGACATCCGGCGCAGAGTGTCCTCTTTATATGGTCACCGCCATACACTGGATCTTCAATGCAAGGGAGCCTTTTTAAAATGGTGTCCCTTGCATTCCTATTGGCTGATTTGATTCTTGAAATTCAAATCAGCCAATAGGATGAGAGCTACTGAAACCCTATTTGCTGTTCAAAATAGCCAATAGGATGAGAGCTACTGAAATTCTATTGGCTGATTTGAATAGCCAAAATAATTTCAGTAGCTCTCATCCTATTGGCTGTTTTGAATTTCAAGAATCAAATCAGCCAATAGGAATGCAAGGGATGCTATTTTGAAAAGGCTCAATTATATTAAAGATCCAGTGTACGGTGGTGACCGTATGAAGAAGAGGCTCCGTGCCGGATGTCTTCAAGGATGGATCCGCTCTCTGCCGCCGGGATGAAGATAGAAGACGCCGCCTGGATGAAGATAGAAGATGCTGCCTGGATGAAGACTTCTCGCCTCCTGTGTTTGCGATGCGGGAGGGTGTCGGTTTAGGGGTTAGTAGGTAGTTTATGGGTGTTTAGCGTACTTTGTAACAGTTTAGTTCTGAGTTTTGTGAAACATTTTTGTGGCGCAAAAATCATAACTACTGCTCTCAGATGGCGGTATAGATCGTGTCGGTAAAGGTTGTAATGCAAGCATTTTAGCCTCACCGCACAACTTGTAATACTGGCAGTATGAAAATCCCATGCAAAAACGTCATTTTTTTTGAGTGTGGGATTGACGTTGCTTTACAGGCTAAAATGCTTGTGGTATGGCTATACCGACACGACTCGTAATGACTGTGTTACTGTTTTTACACTGAAATGGCCATTTTTTTAGCGTTAAAACCCGTGATGCACAACTCATAATCTAGCCGTTTATTTTTTAATAAAATACATGATTATATGTAGGTATACCTATATTTATATATATATATATATATATATATATATATGTATATATATATATATATATACAGTATATATGAATATCTATTTGTAAATACTTAGAATATATATGTGAACATTTATTTGAAATATTTTCAATAAATACATAGTTAAGCACTTTATTAAATATGAATATTGCATAAAAATGGTTTTACATGTTTTCAGCTACTTAACTGCAATATATATATATATATATATATATACACAGTCTATATATATGTCTAACTAATCTAAGTAATTATTTGTTGTCCCCAGTGTATCTCTGGTTATAATCAACCACAGCTATACTTTATAATTTAACTCTTTCACTCCCTCTATATATCTTTCTTAATATATATGTCTATATATGTATACATATGTAATTATGTGTTTATATATGTGTATATGTCTGTAAATACATTTATACACATAAATACATATGTACACACATCTAAACACATATTTAAATATATATATATATATATATATATATACATATTTAGACATGTATATGTAGTGAATCATGTCCGCCCAACCTCACTAAATGCTGACAGCATACGTTGTCTGCATTTAACATTGCACAAGCATTTCTATTGGCCGCTAACAGGGGGTGTCGATCATCCCGATTGGATTGGGATGATTTCAGTACGCCACCTAAAAGGAGCTGCTTTTTATATGGGATATAAATATGGATTGGAAGCAGCTTCCGCTGCTTGTTAAATTGACCTCTATATATTTTTGAGCCCTTATAACTTTTTAATTGCAGAATTTAAAAAAATGTTTTATAAGAAAGTGTTATTATGAGTGTAACTGTACTTTTAAATGTATTTTCAATGTTTTTTGTGCAACTTTTTATTTGAGCGTAAAAGTTAACCAGGAATCTGAGGTTGCACTAACCCGAGGTGCGTTAAATTAAATTGCGCCTTGAGTGAACGTGTTTACTTTCAACTTGTAATACGCACGCTATTTCCGACGTGTGCAAAGAGCTGTGATAAACCCAATATCGCTTGCAAGTAAATCATAATCTGTCTCCCAATGTTTTTTTTCCAGAAACGATTTAATATTCTTTGTATGTTTTTGTTGAAACATGGGTTCTCACTGTAGGGCAGCTATAACTTTATAGCAAATGCAACTGTACTTTTAAATGCCCTTTTACTACATGGGGCTAGTATGTTCCGTCTGTTAGGATGCTATTTGCCTATACATTAAAATAAAATAAAAAGATGTGACTGCATCATTTCAAATATGTGTTATTATGAGAATACTAAAGTAGCAGGTGGCCGTTTTTGTTCACTTAAATAGGGAGGAAGAAAAAATCACAGGAAATTGCTTTGTTACACTAAAAAAGTCTATCAACTTGGATTGCTTCTTTAATTGTGAGCATTATGAAAAAGCTGTTTTGACTCTGAACTTTGTAAGAAGCCCTTGAACTGGCATCATGACGACGATGATGATGATGTGTTTGGCAGAAAAACTGCAGAAACTCTATGAAGCCTGAAATAGTCCAGGAATAGTGACTGAGCTCAGTTATTATCATTACTTGTAGGGCCCAAAACCTTAGGGAAAAAATGACACTGAAACAAGGAAATGGATGTGACAAATGAGGTCTAAATTTTGCTTTTTCCATATGTTATTTGTAAGTACAAATAAGTGAAACATTTCATTAAAATTATACATTTTATTTTAGAAGCAATTGAATTAATTAAATCAGGAAAAGGCATTTTAAATAGCCCATTTTATTCATGAAACAGCCCAGTGCACTTTGTAATCACTTGACTTCAGTGGCAAGCAGGAAACCTCCTGTGGTGTAAAAAATCATGAAAAATGCTTCTAAAAGAGAAATAGTATTAATATCGCAACCCAAGCTGAGGATTTAATGCTGGATGATTAAGGTCAAGCAACCATAAAATATTTTTTTTTACTGCCAACGTATGATACCAAAACATGGAAGCAAATGAGACTGAAAATATTTCACCCATACGGAATTTAGAGTTTCGGTCACACGTTTCTGTGTAAGGTACTGATCATCTTGCAACACTAAAGAGGTTAGCAGCAATTAAACACTGTTTTAAAGTTAGCAAAACAGCTTTAGAAGAAGAATTAAAGTAAATGACTAATTAAACTGATCAGGAGTGTTTGGGTCATGATCATTAAATGTCTGTCTGCCTACACTTGTGTGGGCTTTATGAATTTTAAAAGTGATTGTCAGCACAATAGTAATTGTAATTCCAGGATGCTACATTAAAGAGACTCTAAAGTCAAAATGAAACGTTCATGATTCAGATAGAGCATGCAGTTTTAAGAGACTTTCAAATTTACTTTTATTATCAAATTGTGCACAGTTTCTTTTACACGCACACTTTCTGAGACACGTTCCTGCTGAGCATGTGGAAGAGTTTACAATGTAAACATGAGTCTTTTATTGGCTGAAGGATGTCACATGATACAGGAGGGGGGCAAATTGTAGTACGTTTTTAAATTTGTAAGAAAATATACTGTCTATTTAAAATTAAAGGGACATGAAACCCAAAATATTTATTTTATGATTTAGGTAGAACACACAATTTTAAACAACTTTCCAGTTTACTTGTATTATCAAATTTGTTTCATTCTCTTGGTTTCATTTGTTGAAGGAGCAGCAATGCACTACTGGTTTCTAACTGAAAACATGGGTGAGCCAATGACAATCGGTATATATATGCAGCCACCAATCAGTAGCTAGAACCTAGGTTATTTGCTGCTCCTGAGCTTTCCTAGATAAACCTTTCAGCAAAGGATAACAAGAGAAGGAAGCAAATTAATAATAGAAGTAAATTGGAAAGTTGTTTAAAATTGTATGCTCTGTCTAAATCATGAATGTCTAATTATGACTTTACTGTCCCTTTAAGAGTAAGTTCTATTACATTATCTATTTGTTATGTGTTTGTTGGTTATGTAATTTTACTGTATTTAATGGTCCTTTAAAAGAGTTAGTTTTATACCGTATACAAAGCATTTATATACTAATGCTAATTCATTACCTCATTTTGTCACGCATTGATTATTGCAATCTACTTCTAAATGGCCTTCCAAAACACCAAATCTCCTCCCTCCAATCTATTATGAATGCTTGGGCTAGACTCATCCACCTAAGTCGCCGATCTACATCAGCTGCTCCGCTCTGCCAGTCTCTACACTGGCTCCCCATACACTCCAGAATGCAATTTAAAGTATTAACCCTAACACACAAAGCACTCAACAGTCTAACTCCCAACTATATTTCCTCTCTCATCTTGAAATATTCCCCATCCCGTCCTCTTCAATCAATTTCTACATCCCACTCCCACCTCCAAGACTTCGCACGTGCTGCTCCTGTCCTTTGAACTCTCTACCCCGCTCCATAAGACTGTCTCCAGCCTTGTACAGCTTCAGACGCTCCTTGAAAACCCACCTGTTCAGAGAGGCTTACCATCTCTCCTCCATCTCTCATCCTAACCAAGCTAATACATGTACATGAACTGCCTGACTCACTGTTGCAACTACAATCCATGTGACAAGCTACCCCCAAACCTTATGTCTCTGCACCCTAAACCTGTAGACTGTGAGCTCTCCGGAGCAGGGCCCTCTTCCTCCTGTACTAGATTTGTTTAGTTTTGTTATGTTTTGTATTTTATCACAAATCCTTGTCATTGTATACCCCTATCATTGTACACAGCCCTACGGAATTCTGTAGCGCTTTACAAATAAATGATGATAATAATAATATATTTGGAAAAGCAGGATTTGAAGTCAACAACTGTTTTTACTCTTGTAACTGACAGTAACCACATAGCACATAACTAATATGAGTTGCTACAATACATTTTAATTTGATTTACATCGTTATATAACATTAGTAACTGCAGCAGTGTCCCTGAAAGAAATCAAGTTGGTTGAAAAAATAAATCTTTATGTGTGACCTTCCATTTGGGGGGTGGGGGTCACATCTAGCCCTCAAAGACTAAGCAAGGGTCAGGATATATGCAAGGTCGGTTATTGACTAAAGATTTTTGGATGCGTAAAGAGTTGACTAGAAAACTAAAAATCAAGCGTGCAAAGGGTACAGACTGGGGACCTCACCATCTACTATCTATTCATATATTTATATTTTTGTAACCCCCTCCCTTCATTGCCCCTCTCCTTGCTCTACACGGAAAACTGGACATGCAGAAAAGCCACTACCTTGCAAATATGGGGCAGATGGCATTGTTGAGGTTTAATGGTGCAACAGTAATGAATGGGGTGTGTATAGCATCACACAACAACCCCATAACCATTGCTGAACACACAGGCTAAGCCTATCAATTTTCATTTAACTGCATGTAATAGATACTAATTTAAAGAAAAATATGCACAGACACCGATATAAAAATCCAGTGTAAAACCTTTTAAAAACGTACTTAGCTTCCAATTTAATTTTGTTAATGAGATACGCCTGGGACACCCACTGAAAGGATCTGATAGCAGAACCCTGCATATGAAAAGACCCATTATACAAACAGAAGCAGTCTGAAGTCTGTATACATCCTTATACAAACTTTGGGGCTTGGTTAGGAGTCTGAAAATCAGCACAATGTTATTTAAAAATAAAACAAAAACACTCCCAGGTGGGCTTTATAAATCATCTACAAAACATGTATGCAAAGAAAAAATCTAGTGTACATTGTCCCTTTAATATAATATTCTAACTACACATGACAGGAAGGAGTTCCTTGCATACTATTTTTGTAACTGGAATTAAATGATGCATTTTAGTTATATTTTAGCAAACACAGGTGTTGATCACAATTCATTAGAAATACTGATCAAATTATTTATCTACAAAAAAGCTCATACATTTTTGTAGAAAATCATTGCAGATGTTTTTTCCAAAAATATTCTGATTGACCTACAGTGTTCAAAATTAGCTTTTTAGACAATAGCTGCCGTTGTAACAGTTTTTTTTTGTTAAGTTATATGCTTGAAGAAATGGCATCAGGAATTCAGCGTGCAAAACATTATGCCTGCACATCTGTGCTTATAGTTACATTAAAATAGACCTTCCAATGTAAATGAAAATTCATCTGCTCTGCACTTTGTAGTGCACTAATAAATTGGGACCTATCCCCCACAGTCTCCCCTTTCTCCCTACGTAGCTTGCCTTGTAATTGACTGTCTGGAACAATTATTACTATATCATATCATGATCTATACTAGTTTCCTTAAAGGGACACTGAACCCAAAAAATTTCTTTCGTGATTCAGATAGAGCATGCAATTTTAAGCAACTTTTTAATTTACTCCTATTATCAAATTTTCTTAGTTCTCTTGCTATCTTTATTTGAAAAAAAGAAGGAATCTAAGCTAAGGAGCCAGCCAATTTTTGGTTCAGACCCTGGACAGCAATTGTTTAATGGTGCTGTCCAATTAGCAAGGACAACCCAGGTTGTTCACCAAAAATGGGTCAGCATCTAAACTTACATTCTTGGCTTTCAAATAAATATACCAAGAGAATGAAGGAAATTTGATAATAGGAGTAAATTAGAAAGTTGCTTAAAATTGCATGCTCTATCTGAATCACGAAAGAAAATTTTTGGGTTCAGTGTCCCTTTAAACCTGAGTCCTGATTTCAAAACTAATAATGCTGGAGGTGGGTAGAGACAGGTAAAATAATCTTGTCATCCAATTAATCTGCAATCTGAGATATCCAAAATTTCTAGCATGGTTTTCACATTTTAGGACAGGAGTTAGGTGCCAATAATATTAAGAAGACAAACATTTTGTTTAGTATTGTATACAGAGAGGCTTTTCTTACATAAAAATGAGCAAAATACAATCTATAATATTTATAACATAAAAATATGCAATAATTGTCTTAATGCTTTTTTCTCTATTGTGGTAGATTAAAATCTATATGAAAAAAACAATATTGTGAATTCTTAAGAACTGCAACACTATATATTGTTATATTATCTGAATATTCAGATTAATATGGTGGCTACAATGCTCATCATTATTCCTTTGTACAATCAATGAGATAAAACCATATTTTGGAAAACAGTGATAATGTGAATTGCTAGACTAGCAAACATATTGTCACTTCTTGAAACATTATCAAAGAAAATAAAGATGAAAAAGGTTTCTCATACGCTTTGAGTGGGTGGAAGAAAAAAGATAATAGTTATGAAGGTATATACATAGAGGAAAATTAAGTGAGAAAAATGACAGTTTGAGATATGCTTAGTGACTGACTTTTTCTGAAGTGTTAAAAATGGAAATAGTATACTACTTTGATTATTAGAATAAGCAATATGTGCTTTGTATGTATGATTCATTTTACACTGTTATTTTATTAATGTTGGCACAGTGAAAGCTCATTTAAATATTATTCATAAGTAACTGTCCGCTAGAATACTTCTATAAGAGTGTAAATGAATGTGGAACAAAATACAACAAATCTGAGCTTGCTCTAGATAACACTGGCTAATGGCTTCCGTGTCTGATACTTCTGTCATTGTTTTACCTTATTTTCTGTTGTCTTGTGCACTTAAACTAAATATCATTTTTTTTTTTACTTACTACAAGTTATAGTAAATGATCCTAGTCACTTTTTTAAGCTATTGATTTCTTATTGTGATTTTTTTTTTGTATCTTTGTATCACACCACATGCTTATTTGTTGCTTTTGAAATACATAGCATTAGCTTTAGTTGCACAGCGAAAGTAAAAGACAAATATTATATTAATGCCAACATAAAAAAAAAGTGTACCCAGAACTGGATGTAAGGGGTGACACTGTCTGGATGTTCCAAGGCAAAGGGTCCGAATTATAAAGCTCAGAATGGCTCACCAGAAACAGCAGTTATGAAACAGCGGTCTTAAGACCGCTGCTCCTTAAAGGGACACTCAATCAAAATAAAATTTTAATTATTCAGAGAGAGCATACCATTTTAAACAACTTTCCAATTTACTTCTATTAACTAAATGTGCACAGTCTTTTTATATTTAAACATTTTGAGTCTCCAGCTCCTACTGAGCATGTGCAAGAATAAGTGTGTATGCATTTGTGAATGGCTGATGGCTGTCACATGGTACGTGTATGCATTTGTGATTGGCTGATAGCTGTCACATGGTACAGGGGGAGTGGAAATACACATAACTTTCTCTTGTAAGGTGTATCCAGTCCACAGGTTCATCTACTTGTGGGATATTCTCCTTCCCAACAGGAAGTTGCAAGAGGACACCCAGAGCAGAGCTGTCTATATAGCTCCTCCCTTAACTGCCACCCCCAGTCATTCTCTTGCAACTCTCGACAAGAAAGGAAGTATCAAAAGATATATGGTGACTTAGTATTGTTTTACCTTCAATCAAGAGTTTGTTATTTTTAAACGGTACCGGCGTTGTACTGTTTTACTCTCAGGCAGAAATTAGAAGAAGAGTTTTGCCTGGAGATTTGATGATCTTAGCGGTTTGTAACTAAGGTCCACTGCTGTTCTCACACATAACTGAAGAATATGGGACAACTTCAGTTGGGGGAACGGCCTGCAGATTACCTGCTTTGAGGTATGTTCAGTATTTTTATTTCTAGAGAGATGATATGAGTTCTAGAAAATGCTGACAGAGCCTTGTGTACTGAGGTAAGCCTGATGCAGTGATTTAACAGCGACTGGGATCATGCTTACAGAACAGGGTAATACTCATGTTAATGCTTATATTACTTAGGGACAAAACGTTTACATGATTTTAAAAATAGGACGTTTTTTTCTCTGAGGGAGTTAACTTTTTATTTGGGTCCTAGTTTCCACATGGCTAATCAGATACTCCTAGGAGTACTTTCTTAAGGCCCCTCTGGCATCCAGTACATGGTGGGAGGGGCCTATTTTAGTGCTCTAAATGCGCAGTTTTTATTCAGACTGAGACATCCAGCTTCCCTAGAGGAGTCCTCTGACACCTGAGGATCATTACAAGGGGTTTATTTCTGCACAGAATTGTATTTGAGGGCAGGTAGGAGCCCCAGCAGAGCTGTGGCAGGGTGCTCAACTGTCTTTTAACGTTTTTTTAACGTTTTGCAATCCGGTTTGGGGCCTAAGGGGTTAATCATCCATTTGCAAGTGGGTGCAATGCTGCTTTAGTCCCTTACACACACTGTAAAAATTTCAAAGAATTTGCTATATTTTTTCACTGTTTTGCAGTTTAAGTGTTAGTTTTTTTCTCTTAAAGGCACAGTATCGTTTTTGTTTAATTGCTGTTTTACCTTTATTAAAGTGTTTTCCAAGCTTGCTTGTCTCATTACTAGTCTGTTAAACATGTTTGTTCAATATGTTTAGAAGCCATGGTGGAACCCCCTCTTAGAATAATTTTAATTTTTTTTCGAAACTTCAAGAGTGGCGCAGCTTCAACTTCCTCTAATGCAAAACAAGAGGGAAATTTCGCCCAGTTCAAACCAGTCTGGAGACCTAACCAGGCTTGGAACAAGGGGAAGCAGGCCAAGAAACCTGCGGCTGCTTCTAAGACAGCATGAAGGAGTAGCCCCCGATCTGAGGCCGGATCTAGTGGGGGGCAGACTTTCTCCCTTCGCCCAGGCTTGGGCAAGAGACGTCCAGGATCCCTGGGCGCTAGAGATTGTTTTCCAGGGATATCTTCTGGAATTCAAAGGGTCATCTCAAAAGGGGAGATTTCATCTCTCACAACTATCTGTAAACCAGATAAAAAGAGAGGCATTCTTACGTTGCGTTCAAGACCTACTGGTTATGGGAGTGATCCACCCAGTTCCAAGAGAGGAACAGGGGCTGGGTTTCTATTCAAACCTGTTTATAGTTCCCAAAAAAGAGGGAACTTTCAGACCTATCTTGGATCTCAAGATCCCAAACAAATTTCTCAGGGTCCCATCCTTCAAGATGGAGACAATCCGAACCATCCTCCCTATGATCCAGGAGGGTCAATATATGACTACAGTGGACTTAAAGGATGTTTATCTCCACATTCCGATTCACAGAGATCCTCATCAGTTCCTCAGGTTCGCCTTCCTAGACGGGCATTACCAGTTTGTGGCTCTTCCCTTCGTGTTAGCCATGGCACCAAGAATCTTTACGAAGGTTCTAGGGTCCCTTCTGGCGGTTCTAAGGCCGCGGGGCATAGCGGTAGCCCCTTACCTAGAAGACATTCTGATTCAGGCATCTACTCTTCAAATTGCCAAGTCCCATACGGACATTGTTCTGGCCTTTCTGAGGTCTCATGGGTGGAAAGTGAACATAGAAAAGAGTTCTCTCTCTCCTCTCACAAGAGTTTCCTTCCTAGGAACTGTAATAGATTCAGTAGAAATGAAATTTTTTCTGACAGAAGTCAGGATATCAAAGCTTCTAACTTCTTGCCGTGCTCTTCATTCCACTCCTCGGCCATCAGTGGCTCAGTGTATGGAAATGATCGGCCTAATGGTAGCAGCAATGGACATAGTTCCGTTTGCCTGCCTACATCTCAGACCACTGCAACTTTGCATGCTCAACCAGTGGAATGGGGACTACACAAATTTGTCTCCTCTGTTAGATCTGGATCAAGAGACCAGGGATTCTCTTCTCTGGTGGTTATCCTGGGTCCATCTGTCCAGGGGAATGAGTTTCCGCAGGCCAGAGTGGACTATAGTGACGACAGATGCCAGCCTTCTGGGCTGGGGCGCAGTCTGGAACTCCCTGAAGGCTCAGGGTTCGTGGACTCAGGAGGAAGCCCTCCTTCCGATAAACATTCTGGAACTAAGAGCAATATTCAATGCTCTTCAGGCTTGGCCTCAACTAGCTGCGGCCAAGTTCATCAGATTTCAGTTGGACAATATCACGACTGTAGCATATATCAACCATCAGGCGGGAACAAGGAGTACCCTGGCCATGATGGAGGTTTCCAAGATAATTCTATGGGCAGAGATTCACTCTTGCCATCTCTCAGCTATCCATATCCCAGGAATAGAGAACTGGGAGGCGGATTTTCTAAGTCGGCAGACTTTTCATCGGGGGAGTGGGAGCTCCATCCGGAGGTATTTGCCCAGCTGATTCATCTATGGGGCAAACCAGAACTGGATCTGATGGCGTCTCGTCAGAACGCCAAGCTTCCTCGTTACGGGTCCAGGTCAAGGGATCCCCAGGCAACGCTGATAGATGCTCTAGCAGTGCCCTGGTCCTTCAGCCTGGCTTATGTGTTTCCACCATTTCCTCTCCTCCCTCGTCTGATTGCCAAGATCAAGCAGGAGAGAGCTTCGGTGATTTTGATAGCACCTGCGTGGCCACGCAGGACTTGGTATGCAGAGCTGGTGGACATGTCATCCTTCCCTCCATGGACTCTGCCGCTGAGGCAGGACCTTCTACTCCAAGGTCCATTCAAACATCCAAATCTAGTTTCTCTGTGTCTGACTGCTTGGAGATTGAATGCTTGATTTTATCAAGGCATGGTTTCTCTGAGTCAGTCATTAATACCTTGATTCAGGCTCGAAAGCCTGTCACCAGGAAAATCTATCATAAGATATGGTGTAAATATCTTCATTGGTGTGAATCCAAGGGTTACTCGTGGAGTAAAGGATTCCTAGGATACTATCTTTTCTCCTAGATGGATTGGAAAAGGGATTATAGGCTAGTTCCTTAAAGGGACAGATTTCTGCTCTGTCTATTCTTTTTCACAAGCGCCTGGCTGATGTTCCAGACGTTCAGGCGTTTTGTCAGGCATTGGTTAGAATCAGGCCTGTGTTTAAACCTATTGCTCTGCCATGGAGTTTAAATTTGGTTCTTAAGGTTCTTCAAGGGGTTCCGTTTGAACCCTTACATTCCATAGATATCAAGCTGTTATCTTGGAAGGTTCTGTTTTTAGTAGCTATCTCTTCGGCTCAAAGAGTTTCAGAGTTATCTGCCTTGCAGTGTGATTCCCCTTATCTGATCTTCCATGCAGATAAGGTAGTTTTACGTACCAAACCTGGGTTTCTTCCTAAGGTAGTATCTAATAGGAATATCAATCAGGAAATTGTTGTTCCTTCACTGTGTCCTAATCCTTCTTCAAAGAAGGAACGTCTATTACACAATCTTGACGTGGTTTGTGCTTTAAAGTTTTATTTACAAGCTACTAAGGATTTTTGTCAAACATCTGCATTGCTTGTCGTCTACTCTGGACAGAGGAGAGGCCAAAAAGCTTCGGCATCTTCTCTTTCTTTTTGGCTGAGAAGCATAATCCGTTTAGCTTATGAGACTGCTGGCCAGCAGCCTCCTGAAAGAATTACAGCTCATTCCACTAGAGTGGTAGCTTCCACATGGGCTTTTAAAAATGAGGCCTCTGTTGAACAGATTTGTAAGGCGGTGACTTGGTCTTTGCTTCATACTTTTTCCAAACTTTACAAATTTTATACTTTTGCTTCTTCGGAGGCTATTTTTGGGAGAAAGGTCTTACAGGTAGTGGTGCCTTCCGTTTAAGTACCTGCCTTGTCCCTCCCTTCATCTGTGTCCTAAAGCTTTGGTATTGGTATCCCACAAGTAATGGATGAACCCGTGGAGTGGATACACCTTACTAGAGAAAACAAAATTTATGCTTACGTGATAAATTTCTTTCTCTTGTTGTGTATCCAGTCCACGGCCCACCCTGTCACTTTAAGGCAGGTGTTTTTTATTTTTAAACTACAGTCACCACTGCACCCTATAGTTTCTCCTTTATTCTTGCTTGTCTTCGGTAGAATGACTGGGGGTGGCAGTTAGGGGAGGAGCTATATAGACAGCTCTGCTGTGGGTGTCCTCTTGCAACTTCCTGTTGGGAAGGAGAATATCCCACAAGTAATGGATGAACCCGTGGACTGGATACACCACAAGAGAGAGAAATATATCAGGTAAGCATAAATTTTGTTTTTAAAATTGTCAGAAAAAAAATCTGCTACTCATTTGAAGTTCAGACTAAGTGCTATTGTATTGTCTTGTTATTTTGCATTTGTTGATTATGCAATTCTACTGTCTTGACTGGTCCTTTAACTGGTCCGAGTGTAACTATGAAAAGAACATAAAACAGAGGGGTGCCTCATGTGTATATCAGCATATCAATGTTGAATGGTAAAAGATTCAAGCCAAATTGGTACTCACATTTTGTACACTTATGTACTGGTAGGAGCAGCTAGTAACTCGGGGTGTACCAGCTAACCCTCTCTTGGTACCAGGAATACAGCTGATGGTGCTGGTGCGGTCCAATCCACTGTAGTGGTGGCTGTTCCACTCAAAAAGGTGCTTCCATAATGCTTGTATTAAAACAACTTGTTTATTAAATTAAATTAAAACAAATGACAAGCAATGGATATAGGGGGCATATACAATATGTCCCCTGTCTATGCAACGCGTTTTTCAGCCTTAGCATCGGATGTTTAATCAGGCATCACATCAGGCCACCTTCAGTTTGTAGCACAGCTGGACTTAAAGGGACACTGAACCCAAATTTTTTCTTTTGTGATTCAGATAGAGCATGAAATTTTACGCAATTTTCTAATTTACTATTATCAAATTTTCTTCATTCTCTTGGTATCTTTATTTGAAATGCAAGAATGTAAGTTTAGATGCCAGACCATTTTTGGTGAACAACCTGGGTTGTTCTTGCTGATTGGTGGATAAATTCATCCACCAATAAAAAAGTGCTGTCCAAAGTCTTGAACCAAAAAAAAAGCTTAGATGCCTTATTTTTCAAATAAAGATAGCAGGAGAATGAATAAAAATTGATAATAGGAGTAAATTAAAAAGTTGCTTAAAATTGCATGCTCTATCTGAATCACAAAAGAAAAAAATTGGGTTCAGTGTCCCTTTAATGAACAGTTCCTAATCTAGCATAACCACTGGGACTTTTACTTTGGTTAACTGTTTTGGCCTTATTGTTTGATATTTGTTATTTATTATACATATAATACTATATATATAATCTTATTCATCTGTATGTTTTATTCCCTAGAGAGTGCGCCCCCTCATTTTTTGTTGTTGTTGTACCCTTAACTGGTCCGCCTGCTCTGAGGCTGTCCCGGGAAGGTCAAAATACATGTAAAACAGGGACTGATTTGCACATTAATGGATTTTGACACCTTTGAAAATTGCTCATGCTACTTTATTTATTAAAGGGACAGTCTAGTCAAAATTAAACTTTCATGATTCAGATAGGGCACGTCATTTTAAACAACTTTCCAATTGACTTTTATCATCAAATTTGCTTTGTTCTCTTGGTTTTCTTAGCTAAAAGCTAAACCTAGGTAGGCTCATATGCTAATTTCTTAGCCCTTGAAGGCCGCCTCTTAGCTGAATGCATTTGACTGTTTTTTCACAGCTAGTGGGCGTTAGTTGATGTGTGCCATATAGATAACATTGTGCTCATGCCTGTGGAGTTACTTATGAGAGGGAACTGATTGGCTACAATGCAAGTCTGTCAAAAGAACTGAAATAAGGGGGCAGTCTGCAGATGCTTAGATACAAGATAATCACAGAGGTAAAAAGTATATTAAAGGGACATGAAGCCCAAAACATTTCTTTCATTATTAAGATAGAGAATACAATTTTAAACAACTTTCTAATTTACTTCTATTATCCAATCTGTTTCATTCTCTTGGTATCATTTATTGAAGGAGCAGCTATGCACTAATGGTTTCAAACTGAACACATGGGTGAGCCAATCACTATCGATATATATATGCAGCCACCAATCAGCAGCTAGAATCTAGGTTCTCTGCTGCTCCTGAGCTTGCCTAGATAAATCTTTCAGCAAAGGATAACAAGAGAAGGAAGCCAATTAAATAATAGAAGTAAATTGGAAAGCTGTTTAAAATTGTATTGCCTAACTGAACCATAGAAAAAGAAAATTTGGGGGTTTCTTGTCCCTTTTATATAACCGTGTTGTTTATGCAAAACTGGGGAATGGGTAATAAAGGGATTATCTATCTTTTTAAACAATATCAATTGTGGAGTAGACTGTCCCTTTAAGGGTACAAAGCACTTCCCCGGGGAACCCCACACCTAAAGGCCAAAGATCTCCTTAACCACAGATGACAAAGAAGTAAAGAATTTATTAGTACTTAGCAGTCACATTTAGACTGTTCTGTTTATGAAGCGACAATTTTCAGAATAGATCAATTTTAAGACAAATTTGTTTCAGATTAAGAGTTAAAAGCTAAAATATGTTATTATTAATCACTTGGTTATACATTGTCATCTGTCAATTTTTCTGTCACTGTTATGTGCTTTGAGAAAATACAAATTACCCCATTTTAAGAGGAATTACATTCCAATCTATGTCAGTTTAAGTCTGGTTAAAGGACCAGTAAACACAGCAGATTTGCATAATCAACAAATGCAAGATAACAAGACAATACAATAGCATTTACTCTGAATTTCAAATGAGTAGTAGATTCTTTTCTAACACATTTCAAAGTTATGTATATTTCCACTCCCCCCTGTACCATGTGATAGCAATCAGCCAATCACAAATGCATATACGTATAGTCTGAGTTCTTGCACATGCTCAGTAGGAGCTGGTGACTCCAAAAAAAGTGTAAATATAAAAGACTGTGCACATTTTTTTTTAATGGAAGTAAATTGGAAAGTTGTTTAAAATTACATGCTGTATCATGAAAATTTAATAAAACCTGAGTGTCCCTTTAATGTAGAAGTAAAAACTCTCAGATAATAGAGAATTATACCACATGTTTGTTTGTCTATATTTTTTTTGTGTCTTGGTGTTGTTGTGATAAGGTGTGATGAGTCTACAATGTAATAAATAAAGAAGACCTTGAGGTATAATAGGATAGATAGTGTTGTATTATCTCCCTAGGTGAAATAACCTTCAGCCTACAATCTCTAAATCTGGAATTTCTCTTATCAGAAATCATTAGAAAACACATGCTTTTGTCAAGGACAAGATGACTAAAGAGAAGGAAATGTGTCACAATTTGATAGTTTGAAAAATGGAGACCACTACACTGTAGATTTGTTGTCTGCAAAAAATAATAAAATGCAAGTAATTTATTATGTAGAATAACATTCTCACAGAGCATATTTATATTAATGTTTCCTATAACCCATGAACTAACATTACTTTTTCTCTCATCTAGTAGTTTTCAATGAACCTGCCAACACTTTTCTCATGTCAGCAAGCGCTACCCAGGGTTCTGAACCAAAAATGGTCTGCTTCTAAGCTTACATCCCTGCTTTTTCAAATAAAGATACCAAGAGACCGAAGAAAAATTGATAATAGGAGTAAATTAGAAAGTTGCTTAAAAAATGCATGTTCTATCTGAATCATGAAAGAAATTTTTTTTTGGTTTTCTTATCCCTTTAAAGAAAAAAAACTATTTTTTTTTTCTTTGTTGTATTTTAAGGAGGGCATTTTTAAAATGTGTTACTTGTTTTTATGCTTGGGACACATGTTACTATCAACCAGTAAGCAGCCAGTTATTGAATAACCAGTTCTTTCATGAATCAGATACAATTTTAGGGAACCTCTATGACTAGAGGAAAAGATGGAAAAAGGCTAGATCTCTTAGACGCGTATCCCCTTAGGGTAAACCTATGTATCCCTAAGAGGCAGTGCCTGAATACCAAAATATAATTTCAAAAAAATAGGGAGAGAGACAGAGGTATCATGTGGCACACTTAGAATAAGAGCCTAGAGTACTGTATTAGTATTTTGAAATGGGGTTGAAGGACTGATTGAACATAAAATATAACTTTTATTAATATATTAAATAAAATCGTAAAAACACAAGACAAACATTACATATATATATATATATATATATATATATATATATATATATATATATATATAAAACAAATGTTAAGAATGTGAATTGACAATAAGTACAATCTGAGATGTGAATGTATTTTGCTAGATTCCCGCAGATTGAATGTTTTTAATCACGGCCAATTACTTGAATTATCTCTATGTGATTTATAGAGACAAAGAGTCACTTGTTTTCAATAAAAATGGTAGAAAGAGAGTAACCGGTAGAGACAGAATCAAAATAAGTGTCTAACAAAAGGTACACCGCTTAGTTTTATTTGTCAATTATGGTAATTACCCAAACTAAAAAAATAGAAAGATGATACAAAATCATCTCACAATTAGATAGTAGAAATAAGAGTGTTAAAAAATGTGTGTTATAAAAGAACACACTGGATATAGAATTAGCACTAGCTTCTCCTGTACTTAGAGGTTAAAAAAACCTTTATCTATCATTAGTATCTTGAAAGCATATACCATTAAGCCTACCAAGATCTAAATCTAAGGTATGGATGGAAGTGGATAAGGCGCAGAGTTTGAGAAAGCACTCCCTCAATGATAATATATATCTTTAAACCGCAACCACTATCCTTACAATAACCCCCAGTGATGGTCCCTAGTTAGATAGATTAAGGTATATAGGCTATGTGCCATTTAAAGCCAACAGAATTAAAATAAGTATGCTGTAGTTCAAGCAAATATGTACAGGAGAAGCAGTGCGAACGCCTGACGCGCATTTCGTCAACTGCTTTTTCATAGGCGCTGATCGTCCTTACTGTTGCCTATTTTTTTTTTAAATGAATCAGATAAAGCATGCATAAGGATTTTACCCTTTATTTGTTTGTTTTTTTAACTTCATTTGTGCAGGGTTTATTACTGCCTGTCACAGTCTCACAAGATGTCTCTACAAGAAGGCAAATAAGTAGCTATTTCCTATATAGTGGCTGCTAGGAGACACCTGCACTAGCTCTTGTTTCTTGCACATGTTCAGTGTATGTTTTTTTTTTTCTTCTCTGCAACAATCATGTGACAATAGAACTTAAGTTGGCTAATGGTAGCTCTCTTAACTCACAAAAGGCAGTGGCTACAATGATAATTTCTAAGTGCTCATATTGCACAAGAAAACAAGTAGTTTTCTGTTTTTAACACGATCTGTATTTTGTATGCTTACTTTGGCTACATACATATGCCTCTTGTTATGGGCTCAACAGATGTGTTTAGTTAGCTCTGAAATTAGATAATTTTCTGTTTGTCCTTTTTATTGACACACTTCCTACCAGCTCCAAAATTGAATAAACATAATTTTAAAATGTAAATATTACTCTGTCGTTTTGAAAGTTTACTGTCTCTTTAAACTAAACATTCTAGATTTATTTGTGTATTTAGCAAAACAATAAGAGATAACTAAATATCAGTTAAATATGTTTTTCTTTATAAGATTGGAATTAAAATATATTGATTATGAAAATACTTTGCTTGTTTTCATAATGTTCTGTACATTACCATTAAAATGATTTTCATTATCAAATATTTATTTTTAAAGGGACATAAAACCCAAAAGATTTCTTTCATAATTCAGATAGAACATACAATGTTAAATAACTTTCAAATTTATTTCCATTATCAAATGTTCTTTGTTTTTTGTTATCCTTTGTTGAAAAGCAGGAAAATAAGTTCAGGAGTGTGCACATGTCTGCAGCATATTTTGGCTGCAATTATGCAACATTATACATTTGCAAGAAAACTGATAGCAGCACTATTTCCTGTCAAGTAGTGCTTCAGGCATGTGCACGCTACCTACCTAGTTATCTCTTCAACAAAGAATAACATGAGAACAAAGCAAATTTGATAATAGAAGTAAATTGTAAACTTATTAAAATTTGTATTCTCTATCTGAATAGTGAAGGAAAAAATCTTGGTTTCACCTCCCTTTAAGTGTATAATTTCACTTTGAAACTTAAAGGACCTCGGGGTGTTTTGTAAAAAGTTTAACCCAAGTACCAGGGATTTAAATAGCGCCTTTGTGGGAAAATATTATATGTTTTTATTGGCCTCCGCTCCAAACACATATAGAGTTCTTATTGGTTTTTGATAATTATAATGTATGTATCTGCTGCTATATATTTAATGTACATGTTCATTTAGTAAGATAGGTTCTCAAAACTGAATCTCTCTCTCTCTCTCGTCTGACACTCTCTCTCTCTCTCTCTCTCTCGTCTGACACTCTCTCATCTGACACTCCTCTCTCTCTCTCTCTCTCTCGTCTGACTCTCTCTCTCTCTCTCTCTCTCGTCTGACACTCTCTCTCTCTCGTCTGACACTCTCTCTCTCTCGTCTGACACCCTCTCTCTCTCTCTCTCGTCTGACACTCTCTCTCTCTCGTCTGACACTCTTTCTCTCTCTCTCGTCTGACACCCTCTCTCTCTCTCTCTCGTCTGACACTCTCTCTCTCTCTCGTCTGACACTCTCTCTCTCTCTCTCATCTGACACTCTCTCTCTCTCATCTGACACTCTCTCTCTCTCGTCTGACACTCTCTCTCTCATCTGACACTCTCTCTCTCTCTCGTCTGACACACTCTCTCTCTCTCTCTCGTCTGACACTCACTCTCTCTCTCTCTCGTCTGACACTCTCTCTCTCTCGTCTGACACTCTCTCATCTGACACTCTTTCTCTCTCTCTCTCGTCTGACACACTCTCTCTCTCTTTCTCTCGTCTGACACTCTCTCTCTCGTCTGACACTCTCTCATCTGACACTTTCTCTCTCTCTCTCTCTCTCTCTCTCTCGTCTGACTCTCTCTCTCTCTCTCTCGTCTGACACTCTCTCATCTGACACTCTTTCTCTCTCTCTCTCGTCTGACACACTCTCTCTCTCTCTCTCGTCTGACACTCTCTCTCTCTCTCTCTCGTCTGACACTCACTCTCTCTCTCTCTCTCGTCTGACACTCTCTCTCTCTCTCTCTCGTCTGACACTCTCTCATCTGACACTCTTTCTCTCTCTCTCTCGTCTGACACACTCTCTCTCTCTCTCGTCTGACACACTCTCTCTCTCTCTCTCTCTCTCTCTCGTCTGACACTCTCTCTCTCTCGTCTGACACTCTCTCATCTGACACTCTTTCTCTCTCTCTCTCATCTGACACACTCTCTCTTTCTCTCTCTCTCGTCTGACACTCTCTTGCAAGCACCCAGCTAGATTAAAAGCAAAATGGAAGCATTTAAGCACATTTACTTGCATTTCGTGCCACCAGTTGGCCGTAAGGTGTCTAATACAATCATATGGTTGGTTGAGTTTGGCTACTGGCAAACAGCAGCAATAAAGATGTTCATTTGTTTTAAAAATTTATAGATTGGGCCGACGTTATTTTATAGCAACACAACAGAAATCTCTTTATTTTGAATGTCCCTTTAACCGGTAGTAACCAAAAACCATATGGTTTTTATTAATTTAAGTCAAAGAAATGCCAGAGATTAACTTTCAATTTAAATGTGAAAACGCAAGGAACTTGTCAGTGCACTGCACACTGAGTAGTAATAGAAATGTAAACTCTGTGCTCCTCCTACCAGAGATATCATTTGAAGCAGACTGCGGGCTCCATTTGTCAAACTCAAGATGCAGCTTTGGAGCTTCTGCATTTCAGGGTCATAAAACACTCTAAGATAAACACAAAGTAGAAATATATATATGTTAAATGGACACTAAAGTCATATTTAAACTTTCATGATTCAGATATATAGCAAGTAGTTTTAAAAGACTTTCCAATTTACATCTATTATCAAATTGTTTTATATAACTTACTGAGTTGTTTATGCACTTATTGAGCATGTGCAAGAGATCACACTGTATATGTATATTTGAGTCTGTAATTGGCTGATGACTGCCACATTACTGGAAAGCTTTAAATTTGTTCTTTTAAAATTCAGAGCACATTTTGATAATACAATTCTACTGTATTCAATTCCAGTATAGTTTGTCAGTTTCCCAAACCATTTAACATCAACCCCCCACCTCTGTTTTCTATATAATCATCTCAGCACTGTGTAAGTGAACACATACGTGGTAGGGTGTCCGTGATATCACTCGTGGCATAGCCAAGCCATCTTTAGTTTACATGAAAAAATGTGGCAGAATACTGCTTTAATTTGCTGTGTGTGACACTAATCTGTTTATTTGTCTAGCGGAGGAAGAATGTTGTTTCTGAATGTGAGCATGAATTAGTGAATCCTGCTGGATTATCCCAAGATGGAACTTCTGCCCACAGACACCCCCCTCACATCCCCCAACCACTTGCAAACAACAGTGCTTTAAAGGGACAGTCTACACCAGAATTTGTATTGTTTTAAAAGATAGATAATCCCTTTATTACCCATTTCCCAGTTTTGCATAACCAACACAGTTATAATAATATACTTTTAACCTCTCTGATTATCTTGTATCTAAGCCTCTGCAAACTGCCCCTTTTTTCAGTGCTTTTGACAGACTTGCAGTCTAGCCAATCAGTGCCTGCTCCCAGATAACTTCTCGTGCACGAGCACAGTGTTATCTATATGAAATACATGAACTAACACCCTCTAGTGGTGAAAAACTGTTAGAATGCAATCTGAAAGAGGTGGGCTTCAAGGTCTAAGAAATTAGCATATGAACCTCCTAGGTTAAGCTTTCAACTAAGAATACCAAGAGAACAAAGCAAAATTGATGATAAAAGTAAATTGGAAAATTGTTTAAAATTACATGCTCTATCTGAATCATGAAAGTTTATTTTGGCCTAGACTGTCCCTTTAAACCAGTCCATTTTTGTAAGTACTTTTCCACAATGGCTTAATTGTACCCCTAGACTTACTTGCCAAGCCCTTACTTGTAACATCAAGAAACACCCAGGTCCATCAATTGTTGCCAAACCCTGTTACTATCACTTTCTAGTGCTGATTTTATTTTTTAAGGTTCAATGGTATGAAAATGTAGCGTCTTAAATTTAACATATTGGGTTACAGTCAAGACGTTAAAAGTATTTAAAAAAAAATCTTTGCGGAATTAGAATTTTTCAGTAGGAGTTCTGAGACATGATCATAAAATAAAAGCAAAAAGAACTAGCTAAAAAAAATAAGTAAAAAACAAATTTGAAATGCAGCCAGATTAAAACAAATTTGAACAGTACATTTGTATCTACTGTAGAGTTCATCAATTTAGAAAATGTAATTGAAAATTTTAGAAAATTAAATATTTATGACTGTGAATTCTCACCTAAAATAGAATAAAATAGTTCTAAAATATATGCATTTTCAATTTTAATAAGAAAAAAAGAAATTTGCTAAAAATAAATGTGATTTTATGCAAGTTCACACATTATTGATTTGTTTTTTTTTTTGTTGTTGTTTTCTAATACTTTTAAAATAAGATATTCCAGTCACATAAGAACTTATTTTTTTCCTGATTATTTATTTCCTTTTCTTAGGGACTAAAGGTGTTGATCATAAAAATACTTTTGATATAATGAATCTTGTTTATGAAATAATTAGTAATCAGTAAAATACACAAACATATTTATGTTGTAGTTTATGATCTGAAAATTGTGTACATAAAAAAAACCTGTAGAAGACTGTGACTTGATTGTGCCACAACTTGCATTGTGACTTTTAATTAATAACTTTATTCATATTACAGAAAACTATTTAGGCAAAAGCAACACTGCATCTAATAATAGTGATTATCATTAAATTGATTAAAAATAGAAAGCATTTAAAAGCTCAAACCAAATTATGATAATTAACCCCAGGAATAATCTGCCTTAACTAATTTAAACATTGGCATTCATCAATGGCCCTAAATAACCATTCAGTAGAACGTAGGTGCTGCCCTCTACTGGAAAATGTATGAAGCAATAATATATAGGCCTCAAATTATTTTACCAGTTATGTGGCGATGTTTTGTAGGTAAATATGTAAATTCCGAAGACAGGTGACTTCTTACAGACCTCTAGTTTTTCCTAAATGCATTATAATGTGTAGTCTATTATTTTTTTAAATTAAAATAATAGTTAATTCTTAACAGTTGAATGCAGACAGTTATATATATATATATATATATATATATATATATATATATATATATATATATATATATATATATATATATATATATATATACAGGGAGTGCAGAATTATTAGGCAAGTTGTATTTTTGAGGATTAATTTTATTATTGAACAACAACCATGTTCTCAATGAACCCAAAAAACTCATTAATATCAAAGCTGAATATTTTTGGAAGTAGTTTTTAGTTTGTTTTTAGTTTTAGCTATTTTAGGGGGATATCTGTGTGTGCAGGTGACTATTACTGTGCATAATTATTAGGCAACTTAACAAAAAACAAATATATACCCATTTCAATTATTTATTTTTACCAGTGAAACCAATATAACATCTCAACATTCACAAATATACATTTCTGACATTCAAAAACAAAACAAAAACAAATCAGTGACCAATATAGCCACCTTTCTTTGCAAGGACACTCAAAAGCCTGCCATCCATGGATTATGTCAGTGTTTTGATCTCTTCACCATCAACATTGCGTGCAGCTGCAACCACAGCCTCCCAGACACTGTTCAGAGAGGTGTACTGTTTTCCCTCCTTGTAAATCTCACATTTGATGATGGACCACAGGTTCTCAATGGGGTTCAGATCAGGTGAACAAGGAGGCCATGTCATTAGATTTTCTTCTTTTATACCCTTTCTTGCCAGCCACGCTGTGGAGTACTTGGACGCGTGTGATGGAGCATTGTCCTGCATGAAAATCATGTTTTTCTTGAAGGATGCAGACTTCTTCCTGTACCACTGCTTGAAGAAGGTGTCTTCCAGAAACTGGCAGTAGGACTGGGAGTTGAGCTTGACTCCATCCTCAACCCGAAAAGGCCCCACAAGCTCATCTTTGATGATACCAGCCCAAACCAGTACTCCACCTCCACCTTGCTGGCGTCTGAGTCGGACTGGAGCTCTCTGCCCTTTACCAATCCAGCCACGGGCCCATCCATCTGGCCCATCAAGACTCACTCTCATTTCATCAGTCCATAAAACCTTAGAAAAATCAGTCTTGAGATATTTCTTGGCCCAGTCTTGACGTTTCAGCTTGTGTGTCTTGTTCAGTGGTGGTCGTCTTTCAGCCTTTCTTACCTTGGCCATGTCTCTGAGTATTGCACACCTTGTGCCTTTGGGCACTCCAGTGATGTTGTAGCTCTGAAATATGGCCAAACTGGTGGCAAATGGCATCTTGGCAGCTGCAAGCTTGACTTTTCTCAGTTCATGGGCAGTTATTTTGCGCCTTGGTTTTTCCACACACTTCTTGCGACCCTGTTGACTATTTTGAATGAAACGCTTGATTGTTCGATGATCACGCTTCAGAAGCTTTGCAATTTTAAGAGTGCTGCATCCCTCTGCAAGATATCTCACTATTTTTGACTTTTCTGAGCCTGTCAAAGGAAAGGAAGTTGCCTAATAATTATGCACACCTAATATAGAGTGTTGATGTCATTAGACCACACCCCTTCTCATTACAGAGATGCACATCACCTAATATGCTTAATTGGTAGTAGGCTTTCGAGCCTATACAGCTTGGAGTAAGACAACATGCATAAAGATGTGGTCAAAATACTCATTTGCCTAATAATTCTGCACTCCCTGTATATATATATATATATATATATATATATATATATATATATATATATATATATATACATACATATATACACACATATACAGTTGTGCTCATAAGTTTACATACCCTGGCAGAATTTATGATTTCTTGGCCATTTTTCAGAGAATATGAATGATAACACAAAACTTTTCTTTCACTCATGGTTAGTGTTTGGCTGAAGCCATGTATTATCAATCAACTGTGTTTACTCTTTTTAAATCATAATGACAACAGAAACTACCCAAATGACCCTGATCAAAAATGTACATACCCTGGTGATTTTGGCCTGATAACATGCACACAAGTTGACCCAAAATTGTTTGAATGGCTATTAAAGGTAACCATCCTCACCTGTGATCTGTTTGCTTGTAATTTGTGTGTGTATATAAAAGGTCAATGAGTTTCTGGACTCCTGACAGACCCTTGCATCTTTCATCCAGTGCTGCACTGAGGATTCTGGATTCTGAGTCATGGGGTAAGCAAAATAATTGTCAAAGGATCTGCGGGAAAAGGTAGTTGAACTGTATAAAACAGGAAAGGGATATAAAAAGATATCCAAGGAGTTGAGAATTCTCTAATCAAGAAGTGGAAAATGAGGGGTTCTGTTGAAACCAAACCACAGTCAGATAGACCAACTAAAATTTCAGCCACAACTGCCAGGAAAATTATTCGGGATGCAAAGACAAACCCACAAATAACTTTAGGTGAAATACAGGACTCTCTGAAAACATGTGGTGTGGCTGTTTCAATATGCACAATAAGTAGGCACTTTAAGAAAGATGGGCTGCATGGTCCAGTCGCCAGAAGAAAGCCATAACTATGCAAATGCCACAAAGTATCCCGCTTACAATACGCCAAACAGCACAGAGACAAGCCTCAAACCTTCTGACACGAAGTCATTTGGAGTGATGAGACCAAAATTGAGCTTTTTGGTCACAACCATAAATGCTACATTTGGAGAGGAGTCAACAAGGCCTATGATGAAAGGTACACCATTCCTACTGTGAAACATGAAGGTGGATCGCTGATGTTTTGGGTGAGCTACAAAGTCACAGGAAATTTGGTCAGAATTGATGGCAAGATGAATGCAGTATGTTATCAAACAGAACCCCTAATTTTCCACTTCTTGATTAAAGTTTGAACACTGCTGATTTGCATTCTCAGTTCCTTGGATATCTTTTTATATCCCTTTCCTGTTTTATACAGTTCAACTACCTTTTCCCACAGATTCTTTGACAATTCTTTTGCTTTCCCCATGACTCAGATTCCAGAAACGTCAGTGCAGCACTGGATGAAAGATGCAAGGGTCTGTCAGGAGAAACTCATTGACCTTTTATACACACACACTAATTACAAGCAAACAGATCACAGGTGAGGATGGTTACCTTTAATAGCCATTCAAACCTCTTTGTGTAAACTTGTGTGCATGTTATCAGGCCAAAATCACCAGGGTATGTAAACTTTTGATCAGGGTTATTTAGGTAGTTTCTATTGCCATTATGATTTAAAAAGAGTAAACACAGTTGATTAATAATAAATGGCTTCAGCCAAACACTAACCATGAGGGAAAGAAAAGTTTTTGTGTTATCATTCATATTCTCTGAAAAATGGCCAAAAAATCATAAATTCTGCCAGGGTATGTAAACTTATGAGCACAACTGTATATATATATATATATATATATATATATATATATATATATATATATATATATATTTATGTCTATTAATAAGTATTCATAGTATTTCATAGAATATCTCAAGTATGTTGGAAATAATAAAATAGTTTGTATGCATGGCTTTTTATTTGATATTTTTTATGTCATACCATATGTAATTAATCATTTCTATAGCTGTATATGTAATTTATATTTGCATAAAATATTAATTATAAAATAATAAAAAGCTGTATCCTGAAAACATATTTACATTAAACCAATCTGCATGTGTGTTTTAATGCCTTTTTCTTTTCGTCGTTGAGAATTCATACTCCTAATCATTGCTGAGATGAGAAAGCTCACAGGGTACGTTTCACTCTGAAACAGGCTGATTGGCTGCCAGCTGTGACTTAGACCTCTCTTCAGTAGTTCACCAAGGCATATCCATTGGCATCAGCCATAATTCAAATTGTAATACTACTGAGCTCTGGATTTGAATGCAGGTCACCACTTGCCTGTATTTTCAACATGTTTTAAATCCTTTAGATGCCACATCTTTAGTTTATCTGGTTTTCAAATGAAGGTATCAGAATAATAGATGGGTAATTTCAGTGAAAACAAGTTATGTCCTTGACTTCTTTTGAAGTATTTATCAAAACGAGAGTGGCCTTTATGTTGACTAAAATCAGCACTTCATTTGTGAATTGCCTGAAGAAAAAAGGTAAAACTTCAACATATCTCTAACGTATTCCCAGCTTTGTGCATATGACAACTAACAACAATATCTTTTCTGATCTACTAAGATAGCGCACAATAGAGATAACCATGAATGTCAATATAAAATGTAATAGGACTGTGTTTCCCTGTGCAGCCTGTAGCTAAATATGTTCTGCTCACGCCCTTGGTGTTGCCTTTGTTCTTTCTATTTATATAAATTGCAGTTAATTGTTTTTTACAGTAGTGAAGGTGATGAGTCATTAGGTTTGCAAATCGCATAATGCTGTGATGATTATTTATGCAGTACTGATTTGTATTTGATGTTAGTTTTTTTTCTATGAAGTTAGAAAATTTAGTTGCCCAGTTTTATTCATTTTTTTCATGTTGGGGTTAAATGTGTTGTGAAAAGGAAACATTTTTAAAAAAAGTGTTATAACAAAAGTAAAAAAAACTAAAAATTTTTAGACTAGAAAGTCCCTTTAAAGGGACACTAAAGTCGAAATTAAACTTTCATGATTCAGAAAGAGCACACAATTTAAATAATCTTTTCTACTTTACTTAAATTATCAAATTTTGCACACTTTTTTATTTGCACACTTTTTTGAGGCACTAGTTCCTACTGAGCATGTGCACAAGCTCACAGGGTATATGTATACTAGTCTGTGATTGGCTGATGTCTGTCAGATGATACAGGGGGGGGTGGCAAATGGGAGAAAAAAAAATCTACTGCTTTTGTGAAATTGTTATTGTATTGTCATTTTAGTATGCATTTGTTAACTGTATTTAATGGTCTTTTAAGTGAGATTTACAACTGTAATATGATATACCCCATTACATTGGAATGAGAAAAACAATATAGCCAAATGATATTAAAGGGATAAGAAACATATTAAAATTACCATATTTTCAACAGACAGACATATCAGCAGAGTCTAAAATATATTAGAACAGATAAATACATTGTTTGCTGCAACTGTTTTTCAATGGTCAAATTCCACCCACCACTTTTCTTATATGGAGGAGCCAATCTGGACTTGAGTCTGGATATGGCAGGACTTGTCTGGCTTCAGATACAATACCAAACTGCAAATTAGGGAGATATGTGTGGCAAGGTTGGGCTTGTGGTGCATGTCATGTGCAATTTCAGTTTTCAGGACTAGAAAATGCACAATTTTAACCCCTTAATGACCACAGCACTTTTCCATTTTCTGTCTGTTTGGGACCAAGGCTATTTTTACATTTTTGCAGTGTTTGTGTTTAGCTGTAATTTTCCTCTTACTCATTTACTGTACCCACACATTATATACCGTTTTTCTCGCCATTAAATGGACTTTCTAAAGATACCATTATTTTCATCATATCTTATAATTTACTATAAAAAAATATAAAATATGAGGAAAAAATGGAAAAAAATCAGTTTTTCTAACTTTGACCCCCAAAATCTGTTACACATCTACAACCACCAAAAAACACCCATGCTAAATAGTTTCTAAATTTTGTCCTGAGTTTAGAAATACCCAATGTTTACATGTTCTTTGCTTTTTTTGCAAGTTATAGGGCCATAAATACAAGTAGCACTTAGCTATTTCCAAACCACTTTTTTTTTTCTTCAAAATTAGCGCTAGTTACATTGGGACACTGATATCTTTCAGGAATCCCTGATTATCCCTTGACATGTATATATTTTTTTTAGAAGACATCCCAAAGTATTGATCTAGGCCCATTTTGGTATATTTCATGCCACCATTTCACTGCCAAATGAGATCAAATAAAAAAACATTGTTCACTTTTTCACAATTTTTTTCACAAACTTTAGGTTTCTGAAATTATTTGCAAACAACTTGTGAAATTATGGCACAAATGGTTGTAAAAGCTTCTCTGGGATCCCCTTTGTTCAGAAATAGCAGACATATATGGCTTTGGCATTGCTTTTTGGTAATTAGAAGGCTGTTAAATGCAGCTGCGCACACACATGTATTATGCCGAGCAGTGAAGGGGTTAATTAGGGAGCTTGTAGGGTTGATTTTAGCTTTAGTGTAGTAGACAACCCAAAGTATTGATCTAGAACCATTTTGGTATATTTCATGCCACCATTTCCCCGCCAAATGCAATCAAATAAAAAAAATTGTTAACTTTTTCACAAACTTTAGGTTTCTCACTGAAATTATTTAGAAACAGCTTGTGCAATTATGGCACAAATGGTTGTAAATGCTTCTCTGGGATCCCCTTTGTTCTGAAATAGCAGACATATATGGCTTTAGCGTTGCTTTTTGGTAATTAGAAGGCCACTAAATGCCGCTGCGCATCACACGTTTATTATGTCTAGCAGTGAAGGGGTTAATTAGGTAGCTTGCAGGGTTAATTTTAGCTTTTAGTGTAGAGATCAGCCTCCCACCTGACACATCAGACCCCCTGATCCCTCCCAAACAGCGCTCTTCCCTCCCCCACGCCACAATTGTTCCCGCCATCTTAAGTAACATAGTAACATAGTAGATAAGGTTGAAAAAAGACTGAAGTCCATCGAGTTCAACCTATACAAATCTAAAATACTTACAAAAAGCTCCAGTTAAGCTTAAATAACCCCACTAAAAGGTGACTCATTTAATACTAGCAATCATATCCATGAATTTTGTTTATATACAAAATGTATCCAGACTATTTTTAAATGTATCTAGGGTATTGGCATTCACTACCTCCTTTGGTAATGAGTTCCACAATTACTGGCAGAAAGTGTGCCAGTACTAAAATAAAAAGGTATCTTTTAATTTTTTTTATTTTTTTTTAGCATATTTACATATGCTGGTGTGTAGGATCCCCCTTAGCCCCCAACCTCCCTGATCCCACCCAAACAGCTCTCTAACCCTCCCCCTCTATCTTACTGGGAGCCATTTTAGGTACTGGCAGCTGTCTGCCAGTACCCAGTTTCCCCCCAAAAATGCTTTTTTTTCCTTTTTTTTTCCTGTAGTGTAGCTCCCCCCCCCCAAAGAACAACCCCACTCCACCTCCCAGATCCCTTAGATTTTTTTAAAATAATATTTTACCCCACTTTTCTTGAATATTTTTTTCTGTAGTGTAGCCGTTCCCACCCTCTTCCACCCTGTGCACGCGCCTGACCCCGTGCACGCGTGTGCGCCCCCGGCAATCCCACCCACAATCCCGCCCCCCCTCCACATCACACGGCCTATCGATGGCCGCCCACCTGCCTCCCAGACTGACTCCCATCCACCAATGACACCGGCCATCGATGTCCGGTGCAGAGAGGGCCACAGAATGCCTCTCTCTTCATCGGATGGCCAAGAAGGGTTATTGCAGGATGCATCGATATCGAGGCATCACTGCAATAACCGGAAAGCGCTTCCACCGCTTTCCAAGACCAAGGACGTACGCCATACGTCCTCGGTCATAAACTGCATTTTTTTTTTAGGACGTATGGCGTACGTCCTTGGTCGTTAAGGGGTTAAGATCTTTTATTTTCCAGGAAAAGAGGGCAAAATAAATAATGGAAATATATTACAAAGCTGTTTCACTATGCATAATTAAAGCGACATTAAACACAATATACATTCTATAAGTAAGGTATTGAGGTTATTCCCCACCTCTCTCTAGTTATTGATGCTTTTACTACATTGGAAGGGTAAATCAGGAACTGATTAGCACTGCATAAATATAACACATTGGATTTTTTGGATTCATCACCATTCCCAACAAAATCGAAAGTGATCTGATGTTATTTATATCGAAAAAAATATTGACTTAATTCCCTATTTGTATTTTATTTGTAAATTATCTATGTATAGTTTTTTTATTCTAATTAAATAAAAGTTGCAGTATATTGTGTCAATGGGACAAAGTACTGTAAAATTGTTTCCCCCTTAATATGGTTCCAATTACTTAATATACCAGCTGCAAAGTATAACATTTATAGGGAATTCACCAGAACTGCTTGTGCAAAGCTGCCGCATGTAGATTTACAACCAATCGGCAGCTAGCAGGGGTGTCAATAAGCCGATCATATAGGATCAGGCGGATTGCAGACCACAGCCTCAGAGGCGACTGACCAGTTATGGAGCAGCGGTCTTAAAAAAAAGCTCAATTCGGAGCTTGATATTTCGACCCCATAGACTTCATTATCTTATCTCTGTATATTTAAAACCCAATACCTAAAGAGAACAATTTAAAATATACATTGCAGTACCTACATCTTACACTCCTACTGGTATTTTAATTTCTTCTGCTGGCTCTCCTTTACATAGCTTTGCTGTACCTATTACTATAGTATTAAAAATTTCAGTATACGTAGTTTCAACAGGCAAAAACAGCTATTTGAAATGTCAAAGTAAAGGTTAAGGGGCTGTTTGTAAACAATATAATACACTCCAGTAGGTAAAATGGATAATTGCGAACACATTGAAGAGGAGAAACATTTACAGTATACTGTTTTAAAGGGACAGTCAACACCAGAATTTTTGTTGTTTAAAAAGATAATCCCTTTATTACCCACTCCTCAGTTTTGTATAACCAACACAGTTATATAAATACACTTTTTACCTCTTTAATTATCTTGTATCTAAGCCTCAGCAAACTGCCCCCTTATTTCAGTTCTTTTGACAGACTTGCATTTTAGCCAATCAGTGCTCGCTCCAGGGTAACTTCACGTGCATGAGCTCAATGTTATTTATATGAAACACATGAACTAATTCCCTCTAGTGGTCAAAATTAATTCAGTTTAGAGGCAGTCTTCAAGGTCTAAGAAATTAGCATTAGAAACTACTAGAATTATCTTTCAACTAAGAATACCAAGAGAACAAAGCAAAGTTGGTGATAAAAGTAAATTGGAATGTTGTTTAGAATTACATTCCCTATTTAAATCATTAAAGGGACAGTCAACACCAGAATTTTTGTTGTTTTAAAAGATAGATAATCCCGTAATTACCAATTCCCCAGTTTTGCATAACCAACACATTTATAATTATAAACGTTTTACCTATGTAATTACCTTGTATCTAAGTCTCAGCAGACTGCCCCTTATTTCAGTTCTTTTGACAGACTTGCATTTTAGCCAATCAGAGCTGTCTCCATGGTAAAGTCACGTGCATGAGCTCAATGTTATCTATATGAAACACGTGAACTAATGCCCTCTAGTGGTGAAAAACTATAAAAATGCATTTAGATTAGGCAGCCTTAAAGGTCTAAGAAATTAGCATATGAACCTCCTAGGTTTAGCTTTCAACTAAGAATACCAAGTGAACAAACAAAATTGGTGATAAAAGTAAATTGGAAATTTCTATTTGAAATATGAAAGGTTTTTTTGGACTTGACTGTCCCTTTAAATGGATATTAAACAGTATGATATTGTAATATAAAATGTTTAGTTTTGTATAGTTGAAAATGCTTTCAATGTACTTAAATATTTTTTCCCCCCTGTAATTTAACTCTAAAAATGGTTGGTTTTCTAAATTCCACTGTAATTTTATAAAGTAATGAGTGTGATCATGTGTGAACATTGGTTGTCAGGATGGGCAGACTGTGCACAACTATTGTTTTATCATTTAGATTTTGGTGTTCACATTAGTGAACTCAAGGTTACAACTGCTCATTCCAATTTACAAGCTCAATGTGGAAGCAAGCAATAATACACTCTCCTGAATGAGTTTGCATGAAGTCACGTCCCCTGTAAAAGCCCAGTCACAAAGGCACAATCTTGTTTAAGGGCCTCATAAGCAATTACAATGTAGCAAGGCAGCGGGTTCACAATGTAAAGTTTAAAGGGACAGTGTACTTTAATTTTTTATTGTTTAGAAAGATAGATAATCCCTTTATCACCCATTCCCCAATTTTGCATAACTAACACTGTGATATTAATACAATTATTACCTCTGTGATTACCTTGTATCTACGTCTCTGCAGACTGCCCCCTTATCTCAGTGCTTTGACAGACTTGCATTTTAGCCAATCAGTGCTGACTCCTAAGTAACTCTAAGGAAGTGAGCACAATATTAGCTATATGACACACATGAACTAGCACTGTCTAACTATGAAAAACTGTCAAAATGCACTGAGATAAGAGGCGGTTTTCAACAGTTTAGAAATCAGTTTGAGCCTACCTAGGTTTAGCTTTCAAAAGAGAATACCAAGAAAACAAAGCAAATTTGATGATAAAAGTAAACTCAAAAGTTGTTTACAATTGCATTCCTTAGCTAAATCATGAACGTTTAATTTTGACTTGACTGTCCCTTTAAGTAATGTTCAAATCCAGTATTGGATGCTATTATAAGTCCTTTCTATAGAAATTCATAGTTGCCATTTTGTTTCAGTTCACACCAAAATGGAATATTGATTTGCAGCTTACAAAAAGCGTCTATTTGTGTACAACTGGTCACTAGCTGATAAGTCAAACTCCCACTGTTTTATTATTGGACAGTAAAACACCTCACATGTATAAAGACAACAACAAAAAACATTCTCATGAAATAAAAAAAATAAAAAACTGTCACTTCAAATAAGATGTATCATGGACTTACAACAGTTATATGATTACAGATACTTTACATCAGCTAGATAAAGGACTAGTTTAAAAATAAAAATCTATGGTTCTGTGAGGCTAAATCTTGCCAAGCCTTGCTGCACCTATAACTCTTTGCAGTACCAAATTCCATAAAAATATGGATCTGAACTGCTGTCATGGCTACACTATCATCACTAAATTCCAGTGTTAACTTTCATTAAAAGGTTGGCATATGATACAAACTCAACTTATTATCATTTAATGGTAAAAAAAAAAAAAAAAAGGAAAACCCATTAACATTTACCAACAGGAGCTTTGCTGTATGGGATGTATGCTAATCACACTAGAGTGTAATTAGAGACAAGAAAGATTATTTCACAGTGAGAACTGAATTGTTAAGAGATAAACGTGTATTAACTTAATAGTGTGCAGCTAATTAGTTCTGATATTTATTCAGGGTAGGTAAGAAAAAGATGTAATCAGTTACAAAAATGTTTCAAAATGAATATACTGCAAATACATAAAATACCCTATGTGTCACCCGATAATAAGTAATTTTGACAGCATCTGACTCAATTCAGTAATTAAATTGGTCACAGGTGGCCAATTAACCTCTTAAGCTTCATTTTGCATTCAACATGTGAAACCTCTTTGAAACTAACAGTGTATGGAACTGAATATTAGAAATATGAACAAATTAATATATTGTTGTTAAGCTATAAGCATGCCAATTATGAAAGCAATGTGTACATTGGTGGATGGTGCTCGAAATTTGCACTGCTTTAAATGATATATGAAAATCTACATCTTCTATCTTTTATCTATCTATCTATCTATCTATCTATCTATCTATCTATCTATCTATCTATCTATCTATCTATCTATATTTTATCTATCTAGCCCTATTTGTTGCATGTATCAAATTTCATTAAATGTACATAAATGCTCTATTGTGTTAGTATATTTTATTGTTGGATTTTATGTACATATAATTATATGTTTAAAGGGACACTAAATTCAAAATTAAACTTTCATAATTTAGAAAAGCACATAATTTTAAGAAACTTTCTAGTTTACGTCTAGTATCAAATTTTGCACAGTCTTTTTATATGCACACTTTCTGAGGCACTAGCTCCTACTGAGCATGTGCACAAATTTATAGGTCATACATATGCTAGTCTGTGATGGGCTGATGTCTGTCACATGATACAGGGGGCCTTCAAATGGGAGGGGGGGTAAATTTATCAGGAAAAAAAATCTACTGCTTATTTGAAATTCAGGGTAAGCGTTATTAAATTGACTTTTTATTATGCACTTGTTAATCATGGAGTACTACTTTATCCCCTACAAAGCAATGAAACACATAAAGTCAGCTACAGGTTGATGATTAACTATTGGGAGCTAGCTGAACACATCTGCTGAACCAATGGCAACAAGCGCATGTGCTTGGCTACCAATCACTGGCTACTGTTCATTAGTGAACTGCTACTTCTGGGCCTGCCTAGGTATGCTTTTCAACAAACGATACAAAAGAACAAAGTAAATTGCATAATTAAAATTAAATTAAAAATCCTCTTAAAATTGCACGTTCCAAAATGCAATGTCATGATTCAGATAGAATTTCATGTCCCTTTTATAAGTTATTAATCACAAAATAATGTAACATTGTTTAATCCACCATTCTGCATGGTTACATAACTCTCTTTGTTCTCTGGTAAAATACTTTATTCACTTTTCATGCAATCTGTGTTCTCCCTCTGTGGATATTTTATTTTATTTTAAAGGTCAACTTTAGCTTTAAAAACCCAGCAGATTATAGCTTTTTGTGCAATGTGAAATAATGGTCTTTTAATGGTTTTTTTTAACTCCTGCAGTAAAATCTAAAATACCAAGATTAATTGATTTGTCTGAAACCCCCCTCCCCCCATTACATAAAGATCCTAATAAAAGGAAAACAATAGTGTATTTTTTTGTAATTAATGCTGAACGTGATGTTTGCCCTGCTTTAGGAAGATAATAAACTACTCTAAAACCAACATATTTAAAGGGATATAAAAGCCCAAATATTTACTTTCATAACTCACATAGAACATCTAATTTGAAACAAGTTTTCAATTTACTTTTATTATCAAATTTGCTTTGTTCTCTTAGTATCCTTTGTTGAATTATCAGCAGTGCACTAGTGAGAGCTTGCTGAACACATCAGGTGAGCCAGTGACAAGAGGCATATATGTGGAGCCACCAATCAGCACCTAGTTCCCAGTAGTGCTTTGCTGCTCCTGAGCCTACCTAGGTATGCTTTTCAATAAACCAAAACATTTCAAACCATGGGAACAAAGAAAATAGATAATAGAAATAAATTGGAAAGTTGTTTAAAATGACAAGCTCTCTCTGAATTCTGAAATAAAAATTTAGGGTTTATATCCCTTTAACTGGATTCACAAGATTCTTGGATTTGAGTTATTCTCTTTTAATTATATATTTAAACTGTATGCATAATATCACCTATTTAACCAAGTTATTACCATTTTTTAAAAAAATGTCAGGTTTTCTTGAGGCAAACATTATATTTATGCTCCAATTGAACTAGTTTGTGTGTTTGTCCTATTTTAACACTATCCTTTCCATGCACAGCCCTTTGCATTTAGTAGCGTCACTACCTGTGACCTTTCCACATTTAGTAGCGTCACTACCTGGAATTAAAATAGATCTTATTGGGATTTATACCTAGGGTTGCCACCTGGACACCTATGAGTTACATATGCTTCAGGGTATGCAGGGAGGAACATGGATAGTGCTGTCCATGGTCACTCGTGTACTGTTTAGGTGTGCAGTGAATGTTGCCCTCTGCATACCCTGCAGCATGTGTAACTCATAAGTGTCCAGGAAAACATGGCCGAGGTGACAACCCTATTTATACCATTTGTTTTATCTCACATGCCTAATATTTTGAATGATACGAACACATTCCTAACACCATGTGACTGTCATTTTCTTTTTTGTATTTATTTTATTGTCTTGACAGCTTGGTTGTAGTAGTATTAGGGTGACATATTGCCGCTTTAAAAAGGGACACATATGAAAAATTCATATGTGAGGGTTCTTATACAAAACTTTTCTTTAAATAGCTCTGAAAACAGCCCTGACATATGAATTTTTCATATGTGTCCCTTTTTAAAGGGGCAATATGGTCCCCCTAAGTATTATGTTTCTATTAGACTTCTGCAGTAGGAACGGTAAGATCATACATATTGCTTTTATTGGCATTAGCTTGTTGTAGGGAATCTAACATGTCCTAATCTATATAATTAGAGCAGAATGTTCACATCTGAACTAGCAGTTGGCATTAGCAAGCATTGGCACCCATAGCTATTTTGGTCCCAGTTTTTCCTGAGCTGGAGTCCCTTGGGCAGACTTTTGGACAAGCTTCCTGCTGGCTACCATATGCTTTACAGAAATTAAACAGCACCAAGAATTTATTAAACCATTCCCCAGGGCATCTTCAAATCAATAACATCTCAATGAACAATTTACCCTTTAAATATTTCCTTTTAATTTGAATGAAAAATTGTAATCTGTTGCTGTGTCTTAATTAAATGAAGTATACTAATAGAAGATATTATAATTATTTTCAGTATTTGTCAAGGAAATATTTCCTTCCACCTGCCAAGCACTTTAAAGGCACACATATTTTTTGGTAAAAAATGTTTTTTTAACAGTAACAGATTTTAAATAGATGTTATCCAAATATTAGCTGTCACAAAACATACACACCACTGATTACTTATTCTTTTATGTAGCCTTTAAAACAGCACACTGCTATGTATTTTTTTTATTGTTATTTAAAGGGACATGAAACACATTTTTTTTGTTCATGATTCAGAAAGGGCATACAATTTTTTTTTTTTAAATATTTATTTATACTCACAAAACACATGACAAATCAAATCCCGGGTACAGAGGCATTATAAAAAAAAATACATTAAACAACCGAAAATATACATTCTTAGTCATGTACAGTATTTGTAAAAATAAAAGAGTAAGCAATATATCGTCGTCTTTGCATCTTGAACAGCCATTTACAAACTTAAAGGACCAGTCAACACATTAGATTTGCACAATCAACAAATGCAAGATAACAAGACAATGCAATAGCACTTAGTCTGAACTTCAAATGAGTAGTAGATTTTTTTATAACAAATTTCAAAGTTATGTATATTTCCACTCCCTTTGTACCATGTGATAGCAATCAGCCAATCACAAATGCATATACGTATAGCCTGTGAATTCTTGCACATGCTCAGTAGGATCTGGTGACTCAAAAATTGTAAATATAAAAGACTATAAAAGAAAAATCCAAAGTATAGTAGCAAATCCTAGGGCATACACTTTTAAACAACTTTTTAATTTACTTCTATGATCAAAGTTTATTTGTTCTCTTTATATCTTTTGTTGAAAAGCAGGGATGCTAAGCTCAGCAGTGTGCACATGTCTGGAGTACTATATGGCAGCAGTTTTGCAAGAATATCATCCATTTGCAAGAGCACTAGATGGCAGCACTGTTTCCTGCCAAAATATCCACCTAGGTATATCTTCAACAAAGAACATATTATGGGAATGAACAAATTTAGAATTTTAAAATTGTATTCTCACGTTTGTAACTGAAATAGCACTGCGATAGAACCTCTGCAGCCATGCAGCAAAGCAGATAGAGGGTAAACTGTAAATTTACCAAAATTGTTTAATCTGTTTAGATGCAGGTGAAAACACTAGTAAATGGTTGGGGATTGATTTAGAAAACAAGCTATCATTTCATTATGTACATTATATTTTTGGATGTATATTAGTACATAAAGTACACAAAGATCTCCCCACAATCTTGGGCTCAATCATGTATGGGACATGCTTAAAGAGACATTGTAGATTAACATTTTTTCTCTTTAATGTGTTCCCAATTATTCATTTTACTTGCTGGAGTATATTACATTTATTTTGTCATTTCAAATATTAGATTTGGTCTGTTGAATTTCGGGTTTTAAAGTGAAGGTAAACTTTGATGAATGAAAGTCCGGTTTTTAAAAATACTATTAGAAACAGCAGCCATTTTGTTTAAAAACGTACCATTCTTCTTTTCACAGCCAGAGCAGCTTCCCCCACCGGCAGAGATCCTCTCTTCACACGTCAGTAATGACTAATCCGGCTTCCTCTGATCACGGATTCATGGCATGGCCTCAGGCAATGACTCTCCTGGGGGGAAAGCTGTGATTGGAGGAAGCTGGAATAGTCATTGCTGATGTGTGAAGAGAGGATCTCCGGGTGGGGGAAGCTGCTCTGGCTGTGAAAAGAAGAAATATAAGTTTTAAAACAAAACGGCTGCTTTCTAAACTTTGATAAATGAAAGAGCCCCTGTTTTTAATAGTATTTTTAAAAACTGGGCTTTCATTCATCAAAGTTTACCTTCACTTTAAAGAATATTTTTTTATGAACATATACTATTCCATTATTCCTTCTATAAATCCTGATTCCCTTAATTGTAAGACATTGAGAAACAGAAGCATTGATTTTCGGGATCTTACATATTGATGCCAGGCTATTATTGGAAATTTGAGGAAGTCTATTCTATATGTGTAAAGGGAATCTGTGTGAACAGCGATGCTTTGGCGTAAAGGGAATCTGCTGAAAAGCAGACTTGAAGTAAAAAGGTGTGTCATTGTGAACCTAATTTGCATATATTACCCAGGGAAAAACGAGCCTTCTGGCCCGTCTAGATTTGTTAATGAACTACACAATTCGTTATTTTCTCTATATTTTGTGCGTAGCGGAGGATTTTAAACTCACATTTTACCTCCCCCTAATCTTCAATGTTGTTGTATTTTGCCCAGAATCAACTTCACCCAGCAGTGATTCAAACCTTCTCCCAGCTGATGAGTAGCAATAACTACGAAACAGTCTGTCCTGGGATGGTTATGAATCACTGCACTGACCCTAGCTAAGCTTATAAGTTGTGTGAACAGCGATGCTTTGGCGTAAAGGCAATCTGCTGAAAAGCAGACTTGAAGTAAAAAGGTGTGTCATTGTAAACCTAATTTGCATATCTTGGAAACAATGTAATTCAGAGGTTTTCTGTGGGAAAAACAAGGCTTCTGGCCTGTCTAGATTTGTTAATGAACTACAAAATGAGTTTTTTATTTTTTTATTTTTTTCTCTCTCTCTCGTAATATTTATATGAATATTTTTTATCAGAAAGTGTATATATGAGTGTAACACTTTATTTTAATGTATTTATGTTGTGCTTGGTGCATTTTTTTTTTTACCCTTACGCTTTACTCTAGAGGGTCGATTTATCAAGCCCCGTATGCATTTGTTTCTGCGCGAGCCTTAAGGCTCGCCGGAAACAGCAGTTAAGAAACAGTGGTCTTATGACCGCTGCTCCTTAATTCGTCTGCCACCTCTGCCACCTCTAATTAAACATTTCACAAAAAAACTAAAGTGTTTTAAATTGGAAAAGACTTAAAGGATCAGTTTACCCTACATTGTCTTCCCTTTAATTTGTTCCTAATGATCCATTTTATTTGTGGGAGTGTTTACAAATATATACATTTATATTGGCATTTGAAATAAGTGATTTTGCTTATGGTATCCCTACCTATAATGAAAGTTTCTACACTTAAAGTATAGGCTATAGAAAAACTGTGTAAACATAGCCAGCATAAGAAATTACACGTATGGAGAGATACATAATAAAATGTTAATTTTCAATTCTTCTCTATAAGTATTGGGCTTTGGTATACAGACATAAATAATATAAAGAAATGTGTGTGTGTGTGTACAGAAAGGGATAAAATAAGGAAATCTGATTTCCCCTGCAAGCTCAATCCATTTGTGGTTTCAAAGAACAAAAACAGCTATTTTATATGCAAAAATAAACATAAACAAGCAAATCCTGATACATTTTATACTCTGCTAATGGTATAACAAGTCATTAAGGAAAAAAAAATTACAGTACACTGTCCCTTTAACAAATTTAGTCAAGTTAGCTTTATCCTCAAACTGAAACTTACGAATATTGTGGGGAAAAATAGTTCTTGGTGATGTAGGTGACTTCTTTTACTCTTATTCTCATTCACATTGCCACTGTTGAACTGTGATTTAAGACAAACAAGGTACAACTCTGGTAATGTTACTAACTGCTGTGATGTTTTCATGAGCTAATCGTTTTGGGAAGTAATAAATCAAACCTTATTAAGAAGCATCTGCAATATTGATTATCTCATTTTATTTTACATTGGAAATGATGTTTAGAGACGCGTGTGGTTGTAGCCTAGATACTTACAAAGTTAATTTACTCAATGATTATATTCTTATTTGTCAACACAGTTGTTCTGATCTAACACGTTACCATGAAAATATTTTTTCTATTTCCACATAACTTATCTAATAGTAGGTTCTAAAGAATGTTCTTTTAAGTGACATGAAACCCAAAAATTTTCTTTCATGATTCTGATAGAGAATATAATTGTAAACAACTTTCTAGTTATTTACTTTGCTTCCTTCTCTTGTTATCCTTCGCTGAAAGCTCAGGAGCAGCATGGAACCTAGGTTCTAGCTGCTGATTGGTGGTTGGATATATATACCGATTGTCATTGGCTCACCCATATGTTCCGTCAGCAACCAGTAAAGCATTGCTGCTCATTCAACAAAGCATACCAAGAAAACAAAGAAAAATTGATAATAGGAGTAAATTGGAAAATTGTTTAAAATTGCATGCTCTATCTGAACCAGGAAAGAAAAAAAAATGGGTTTCATATCAATTTAATTATTAGATATGTGCGATTCGTTTCGGATCGATTCAGAAATTCGGCAATTCGAATCGAACCGAATTTCCGAATTAAAATACTGCCGAATTACCGAATAAATCCGAATTACTTCGGATTTATTCGGTAAATTCGGATAGCCATGGATTACACTAGTATTGTACAGTATAAGTCTAATCCCACCTAACACTTACCGAAAATCCGAACCGAACCGAATCGAACCGAATCCAGCCGAATTTAGTACATAATACTAGTCTAATCCCACCTAACACTTACCGAAATTCAGAATTTCCGAACCGAATCGAACCGAATCCAGCCGAATTTATTCGAATCCGAATGAATCCGAAACAAAACCGAACCGAATTTATTCGAATCCGAATGAATCCGAAACAAATCCGAACCGAATTGATTAAAATTTTTCCGAATTCGAATCGCTCCGAACAGAAATTCAAAAAATCTGAATCGATCCGAACCGAACCGAATTTTTTCGCCATGCACATGTCTATTAATTATCTAGTTCTCCAATCAAGATACATTTCAGTTTATCTATTATTATTACTTAAAGGGATAGAAAAGTCAAAATTAATATATGCATGGGGGCATTTCAATTTGAAATAGAAGCATGCTTGCAATATACTTCTATTAGCAAAAATGCTTCTAATAAAAGTTATTACTGCTTTTCTGCGGCATATGCACATATACTGTGAGGGCCCATGCACGAGTATTCAAACACCATCACTGCTCAAACAGTTGGCGTTGTGTATTGCTTCTTTGAAGACGTAATTTGTGTCATACACACCACTGACCCTTTGAGAATGTCTGATGTTTGAATACTGGTACTTGTCCCTGCCAGCATATGTGCGTATGCCACAGAAAAACTAATCATTTTTACTTGAAGCATTTTTGCTAATTGACATATATAGCAAAAATACTTCTATTTCAAATTTAAATGCACCCATGCACATTTCATTTTTTACTTTTCTATCTTTTTAATATATATTTGCTTTACTTTTAGCAAAAAAATATTTAATAATTGTTTCTCTTATGACAGGATTTGATAGTAGTATTCATTAATTGCGGTCAGTCACTAATCTTTGTATTTATAATGAGTTATTTTAAAAAGCAACAGCAATCTATTTGGCTATATTTTTTTGTGTATTTCGGTTCTAATTTTTTCTTCAGAAATATATATATATATATATATATATATATATATATATATATATATTACCTTTTAAAATAAACAGAAGAATAGATACATTAAAAATTGCTATTCTGGAAACTTATATACAATCCCATCATCGTGGTTAAATAGTTTCAGCCTCCATAAAAAGTTTGTAAGCAAAACAATTATAATACAGAATCACAAGGATCTCACATTTAGGAGTTCGGCAATGAAACTGGAAAGAAATTATCGGATTATTTCCCATGTGTTATTAGAATAATGAGCTGAAGGATGAGGATTTAAAAAGAGCAATTAAATCGAAGAAGTCTCTCAAGAAATATTATCTGATTGTATCTACTTTACTGCAACCTTGGGAATTGGAATTGGTACATTTTTAATAAACCAATTTTAAAATGTAAAATAATTTAAAATGCACAAATAATTGTTCACTCGCTCATTCATAGACACATGCACGAGCACTTGTGCATGCACACTCTTGTACATGTTCTGTTTAGTTGTACATTTTTAAGTGTATATTTTTGCTCTGTGAGCAAAAATTAAAGGAAAATACACACACCAAGATTACAAGTTTTGCGGTATGGCTATACCGCTGAAAAATTGTCTATTGTGCGTGGAATGTCAGGTCTTCAGTATTACAAGTCTCAGCGGTACAGTTATACTGTATATACAGCGGTATAGTTATACTGCAAGCATTTTAGCCTGTAATGCAACTCTCCATTCTGCACTCAAACAATGACTTTTCCATACCGCTGTATTACAGGTTGTGTTATAGCCTATACCGCTGTGATCCATTTCGCCATCTGAGACCAGTAGTTATTGATGTTGCGAAACAAAAATGTTTCACAAAACTCATAACTAAAATGTAACAAAGTACACTAACACACATAAACGACCTGTTAACCCGTAAACCGCCACCCTCCCGCATAGCAAATGAACCCCTTGAGTGCTAACGACGGCTCTGAGCCGTCGCAGAGTTTCCTACCCAGGTGCTAACGACAGCTCAGAGCCGTCGCTCTATGTGGTGACGTCACGTGCAGTGAGGTGATGATGTCACCGTGCTACTTTATTAACAAAAATACAATGACAAGTATAGGGAAAGGGGGCATGCTGCTTAGAAGCCTGCATCTCAGGCATCTAAGCAGCTACAGACCCCCTAGACCAGGGGTCAGCAACCTTCGGCTCCCAGATGTTTTGGAACTACATTTCCCACAATGCTGAGACACTCTTTAGGCTATCTGAGCATCGTGGGAAATGTAGTTCCAAAACATCTGGGAGCCGAAGGTTGCTGACCCCTGCCCTAGACCATTGGAAAGGTAATCGCCTATACTTTGCAATGGTATAAGTCTTATATGGATATATAAATCCATATGGTTCAGCACACCTTACAAAATTATTTTTTGTGCAATATTTTTTTAAAAAACAAAAAAACACCGACGATAAACCCCTTATCGCTCGCGCTTAACTGTTAGCACTCCACTCATAAACTGGCCCTATGTAAAACGCTGCAACCAAAAAAATAATAATTTCAGTCAACTTGTCTAATGAATAAAATAAATATTATTATATTTCCTGTTGTGCAATCTGTCATGGTGTTGGGTCCATACAAAACAGAAATAATGTCTAGTGATATTTGTACCTCAACAATTTTACACACACATATATTAGCACTCTGGATCAGTGTTAAACATAACTGAATGAAATAGCCTAAAATTATTTTGCATATTTATGTAAGGTATAATTAGGATAAGTTAAAGCTCATCATAAATTATACCTAAAAATATCAATTATTAAATATATTGAACTAATAATAAAATAAAAGGAAAATGCAATTAACAATACTAAAACATTAATAACAGCAAGTGTTGTTATACAATTTTCTCTAGAGATGTTAGCAATTTTTTTTCTATAATAAATGTAATACAACAAAACCATCAGTCTCATATAACTTGTACCATGCAAATTAAATTATAAACAAGTACACAGTTGCAATAATTTCATAAAAATAAAAAATAAAGCAGTCAAATGAATGTGAAGCACTTTTGAATAAGAAAATGCATTTATATATTAACCTATGTTTAACTACATGTTATATATGTACCAATGAGGACACAGTAATACATACTATGGGGAATATTTATCAAGCTCCGTACGGAGCTTAATGCCCCGTGTTTCCTAAAGACCGCTGCTCCATAACCTGTCCGCCTGCTCGGAGGCGGCGGACAGACATCGGCAGAAATCAACCCGATCGAATCCAATCGGATTGATTGACACCCCCTGCTAGCGGCCGATTGGCCGTGAATCTGCAGGGGGCGGCATTGCACCAGCAATTCACAAGAACTGATGTTGCAATGATGAATGCCGAGAGTGTATGCTGTCTGCATTTATCGATGTGCAGCAGACATGATACACAATATCGGATCATGTCCTCTCGCACTATGATAATTAGGACCCTATATCTGTACCAGAGAGAATACATCACTACTTGTTATGTCTGTACCAGATAGAATACATCACTACTGTATATCTGTACCAGAGAGGATACATTACTACATGTTATATCTGTACCTGAGAGGATACATTACTACATGTTATATCTGTACCAGAGAGGATACATTACTACATGTTATGTCTGTACCAGAGAGGATACATTACTACATGTTATGTCTGTACCAGAGAGGATACATTACTACATGTTATGTCTGTACCAGAGAGGATACATTACTACTTGTTATATCTGTACCAGAGAGGATACATTACTACATGTTATATCTGTACTAGAGAAGATACATTACTACATGTTATATCTGTACCAGAGAGGATACATTACTACATGTTATATCTGTACCTGAGAGGATACATTACTACATGTTATATCTGTACCAGAGAGGATACATTACTACATGTTATATCTGTACCTGAGAGGATACATTACTACATGTTATATCTGTACCAGAGAGGATACATTACTACATGTTATGTCTGTACCAGAGAGGATACATTACTACTTGTTATGTCTGTACCAGAGATGATACATTACTACATGTTATATCTGTACCTGAGAGGATACATAACTACATGTTATATCTGTACCAGAGAGGATACATTACTACATGTTATATCTGTACCAGAGAGGATACATTACTACATGTTATATCTGTACCAGAGAGGATACATTACTACCTGTTATATCTGTACTAGAGAGGATACATTACTACCTGTTATATCTGTACCAGAGAGGATACATTACTACATGTTACATCTGTACCAGAGAGGATACATTACTACCTGTTATGTCTGTACCAGAGAGGATACATTACTACATGTTATATCTGTACCAGAGAGGATACATTACTACATGTTATATCTGTACCAGAGAGGATACATTACTACATGTTATATCTGTACCAGAGAGGATACATTACTACATGTTATATCTGTACCAGAGAGGATACATTACTACATGCTATATCTGTACCAGAGAGGATACATTACTACATGCTATATCTGTACCAGAGAGGATACATTACTACATGCTATATCTGTACCAGAGAGGATACATTACTACATGTTATATCTGTACCAGAGAGGATACATTACTACATGTTATATCTGTACCAGAGAGGATACATTACTACATGTTATATCTGTACCAGAGAGGATACATTACTACATGTTATATCTGTACCAGAGAGGATACATTACTACATGTTATATCTGTACCTGAGAGGATACATTACTACATGTTATATCTGTACCAGAGAGGATACATTACTACATGTTATATCTGTACCAGAGAGGATACATTACTACATGTTATGTCTTTACCAGAGAGGATACATTACTACATGTTATATCTGTACCAGAGAGGATACATTACTACATGTTATATCTGTACCAGAGAGGATACATTACTACCTGTTATGTCTGTACCAGAGAGGATACATTACTACATGTTATATCTGTACCAGAGAGGATACATTACTACATGTTTTGTCTGTACCAGAGAGGATACATTACTACTTGTTATGTCTGTACCAGAGAGGGTACATTATTACATGTTATATCTGTACCAGAGAGGATACATTACTACATGTTATATCTGTACCAGAGAGGATGCATTACTACATGTTATGTCTGTACCAGAGAGGATACATTACTACATGTTATGTCTGTACCAGAGAGGATACATTACTACATGTTACATCTGTACCAGAGAGGATGCATTACTACATGTTATATCTGTACCTGAGAGGATACATTACTACATGTTATATCTGTACCAGAGAGGATACATTACTACATGTTATATCTGTACCTGAGAGGATGCATTACTACATGTTATATCTGTACCTGAGAGGATACATTACTATATTATATCTGTACCAGAGAGGATACATTACTACATGTTATATCTGTACCAGAGAGGATACATTACGACATGTTATATCTGTACCTGAGAGGATACATTACTACATGTTATATCTGTACCAGAGAGGATACATTACTATATTATATCTGTACCAGAGAGGATACATTACTACATGTTATATCTGTACCTGAGAGGATACATTACTACATGTTATATCTGTACCAGAGAGGATACATTACGACATGTTATATCTGTACCTGAGAGGATGCATTACTACATGTTATATCTGTACCTGAGAGGATACATTACTACATGTTATATCTGTACCAGAGAGGATACATTACTATATTATATCTGTACCAGAGAGGATACATTACTACATGTTATATCTGTACCTGAGAGGATACATTACTACATGTTATATCTGTACCTGAGAGGATACATTACTATATTATATCTGTACCAGAGAGGATACATTACTACTTGTTATGTCTGTACCAGAGAGGGTACATTACTACATGTTATATCTGTACCAGAGAGGATACATTACTACATGTTATATCTGTACCAGAGAGGATGCATTACTACATGTTATATCTGTACCAGAGAGGATACATTACGACATGTTATATCTGTACCAGAGAGGATGCATTACTACATGTTATATCTGTACCAGAGAGGATACATTACTACATGTTATATCTGTACCAGAGAGGATACATTACTACATGTTATATCTGTACCAGAGAGGATACATTACTACATGTTATATCTGTACCAGAGAGGATACATTACTACATGTTATATCTGTACCAGAGAGGATACATTACTACATGTTATATCTGTACCTGAGAGGATACATTACTACATGTTATATCTGTACCAGAGAGGATACATTACTACATGTTATATCTGTACCAGAGAGGATACATTACTACATGTTATATCTGTACCAGAGAGGATACATTACTACATGTTATGTCTGTACCAGAGAGGATACATTACTACATGTTATATCTGTACCAGAGAGGATACATTACTACATGTTATATCTGTACCAGAGAGGATACATTACTACCTGTTATGTCTGTACCAGAGAGGATACATTACTACATGTTATATCTGTACCAGAGAGGATACATTACTACCTGTTATGTCTGTACCAGAGAGGATACATTACTACATGTTTTGTCTGTACCAGAGAGGATACATTACTACTTGTTATGTCTGTACCAGAGAGGGTACATTATTACATGTTATATCTGTACCAGAGAGGATACATTACTACATGTTATATCTGTACCAGAGAGGATGCATTACTACATGTTATGTCTGTACCAGAGAGGATACATTACTACATGTTATGTCTGTACCAGAGAGGATACATTACTACATGTTACATCTGTACCAGAGAGGATGCATTACTACATGTTATATCTGTACCTGAGAGGATACATTACTACATGTTATATCTGTACCAGAGAGGATACATTACTACATGTTATATCTGTACCTGAGAGGATGCATTACTACATGTTATATCTGTACCTGAGAGGATACATTACTATATTATATCTGTACCAGAGAGGATACATTACTACATGTTATATCTGTACCAGAGAGGATACATTACGACATGTTATATCTGTACCAGAGAGGATGCATTACTACATGTTATATCTGTACCTGAGAGGATACATTACTACATGTTATATCTGTACCAGAGAGGATACATTACTATATTATATCTGTACCAGAGAGGATACATTACTACATGTTATATCTGTACCTGAGAGGATACATTACTACATGTTATATCTGTACCAGAGAGGATACATTACGACATGTTATATCTGTACCTGAGAGGATGCATTACTACATGTTATATCTGTACCTGAGAGGATACATTACTACATGTTATATCTGTACCAGAGAGGATACATTACTATATTATATCTGTACCAGAGAGGATACATTACTACATGTTATATCTGTACCTGAGAGGATACATTACTACATGTTATATCTGTACCTGAGAGGATACATTACTATATTATATCTGTACCAGAGAGGATACATTACTACTTGTTATGTCTGTACCAGAGAGGGTACATTACTACATGTTATATCTGTACCAGAGAGGATACATTACTACATGTTATATCTGTACCAGAGAGGATGCATTACTACATGTTATATCTGTACCAGAGAGGATACATTACGACATGTTATATCTGTACCAGAGAGGATGCATTACTACATGTTATATCTGTACCTGAGAGGATACATTACTACATGTTATATCTGTACCAGAGAGGATACATTACTATATTATATCTGTACCAGAGAGGATACATTACTACATGTTATATCTGTACCTGAGAGGATACATTACTACATGTTATATCTGTACCAGAGAGGATACATTTCGACATGTTATATCTGTACCTGAGAGGATGCATTACTACATGTTATATCTGTACCTGAGAGGATACATTACTACATGTTATATCTGTACCAGAGAGGATACATTACTATATTATATCTGTACCAGAGAGGATACATTACTACATGTTATATCTGTACCTGAGAGGATACATTACTACATGTTATATCTGTACCAGAGAGGATACATTACTATATTATATCTGTACCAGAGAGGATACATTACTACTTGTTATGTCTGTACCAGAGAGGGTACATTACTACATGTTATATCTGTACCAGAGAGGATACATTACTACATGTTATATCTGTACCAGAGAGGATGCATTACTACATGTTATGTCTGTACCAGAGAGGATACATTACTACATGTTACATCTGTACCAGAGAGGATGCATTACTACATGTTATATCTGTACCTGAGAGGATACATTACTACATGTTATATCTGTACCAGAGAGGATACATTACTACATGTTATATCTGTACCTGAGAGGATGCATTACTACATGTTATATCTGTACCTGAGAGGATACATTACTATATTATATCTGTACCAGAGAGGATACATTACTACATGTTATATCTGTACCAGAGAGGATACATTACGACATGTTATATCTGTACCAGAGAGGATACATTACTACATGTTATATCTGTACCAGAGAGGATACATTACTACATGTTATATCTGTACCTGAGAGGATGCATTACTACATGTTATATCTGTACCTGAGAGGATACATTACTACATGTTATATCTGTACCAGAGAGGATACATTACTATATTATATCTGTACCAGAGAGGATACATTACTACATGTTATATCTGTACCTGAGAGGATACATTACTACATGTTATATCTGTACCAGAGAGGATAAATTACTACATGTTATGTCTGTACCAGAGAGGATACATTACTACATGTTATATCTGTACCAGAGAGGATGCATTACTACATGTTATATCTGTACCAGAGAGGATACATTACTACATGTTATATCTGTACCAGAGAGGATACATTACTACATGTTATATCTGTACCAGAGAGGATACATTACTACATGTTATATCTGTACCAGAGAGGATACATTACTACATGTTATATCTGTACCAGAGAGGATACATTACTACATGTTATGTCTGTACCAGAGAGGATACATTACTACATGTTATATCTGTACCAGAGAGGATACATTACTACATGTTATATCTGTACCAGAGAGGATACATTACTACCTGTTATGTCTGTACCAGAGAGGATACATTACTACATGTTATATCTGTACCAGAGAGGATACATTACTACCTGTTATGTCTGTACCAGAGAGGATACATTACTACATGTTTTGTCTGTACCAGAGAGGATACATTACTACTTGTTATGTCTGTACCAGAGAGGGTACATTACTACATGTTATATCTGTACCAGAGAGGATACATTACTACATGTTATATCTGTACCTGAGAGGATACATTACTACATGTTATGTCTGTACCAGAGAGGATACATTACTACATGTTATATCTGTACCTGAGAGGATACATTACTATATTATATCTGTACCTGAGAGGATGCATTACTACATGTTATATCTGTACCTGAGAGGATACATTACTACATGTTATATCTGTACCAGAGAGGATACATTACTACATGTTATATCTGTACCAGAGAGGATACATTACTACATGTTATATCTGTACCAGAGAGGATACATTACTACATGTTATGTCTGTACCAGAGAGGATACATTACTACATGTTATATCTGTACCTGAGAGGATACATTACTATATTATATCTGTACCAGAGAGGATACATTACTACATGTTATATCTGTACCAGAGAGGATACATTACGACATGTTATATCTGTACCAGAGAGGATGCATTACTACATGTTATATCTGTACCAGAGAGGATACATTACTACATGTTATATCTGTACCTGAGAGGATGCATTACTACATGTTATATCTGTACCTGAGAGGATACATTACTACATGTTATATCTGTACCAGAGAGGATACATTACTATATTATATCTGTACCAGAGAGGATACATTACTACATGTTATATCTGTACCAGATAGGATACATTACTACATGTTATATCTGTACCTGAGAGGATACATTACTACATGTTATATCTGTACCAGAGAGGATACATTACTACATGTTATATCTGTACCTGAGAGGATACTTTACCACATGTTATATCTGTACCAGAGAGGATACATTACTACATGTTACATCTGTACCTGAGAGGATACATTACTACATGTTATATCTGTACCAGAGAGGATACATTACTACATGTTATATCTGTACCAGAGAGGATACATTACTACATGTTATATCTGTACCTGAGAGGATACATTACTACATGTTATATCTGTACCTGAGAGGATACATTACTACATGTTATATCTGTATCTGAGAGGATACATTACTACATGTTATATCTGTACCTGAGAGGATACAGTACTACATGTTATATCTGTACCAGAGAGGATACATTACTACATGTTATATCTGTATCTGAGAGGATGCATAATTACTACAAGTTATATCTGTACCAGAGAGAATACAATACTACATTAAATACATGAAATATTAGGGATGTGACACATATGACATATTCAGATTTAGTGGTTGGATATTGTTGCAGAAATTGAACATTTATTTTCAGTAGTTAATTGTATGCCTACTTCTTGTATACTTTACTGCCCGTGTTGGTATATGATTTTTATGTGAATTCATATGGGAGAAAAAAGAGAAAGATGTCCCGCATTTTAACCAGTTGCTTTGGTGAAGGGTCTTGTACTTATGCTGCTGTTTTATATATCAGTTGATGCTAACGTTAGCCAATGCTACACTGGTCTATTGTCTTTGTATTTTGAATGAGGTGTATGAGTTGGACTGAGTAGCTTTTTTTATAGATCATTATTTAGCCATATTTATCAAAATACAAGTTTTTGAACATTGAAAGCAAAAACTTCTTGCAGGGTGCTTATCTGAGGCCAAAAGAGCAAATGTAGGCTTCTTTGCTCTGAAAGGAAAACCATAACCTCAGTGGCTTATACAGGAACATGACAGGTGACTTTTGACAAATGATGTGCCGAAGTATTCTTAACTTTTACAAATTTGCCCTCTTGATTCCATGAGAAACTGAAAGACAAACAAATGTGACAAGCTGTCTACAGTTTATGCTTTATAAAATAAATCTAGACCAGAATGCTTACTTCTCTCTTGACATTCAGAAACTACCTAAATAGCAACATAAAAATAAAACAGAAATCATCAAATATTTATAAATGTTTCCATTTTCTGTCTAATTTTAATTGCATAGATTTCAAAACAAAAATTTGATAGTGTATACATTAAAGCAAGCACCAAAACACTATCAATTCTAATTTATAAGTAAGATAAGAAAAACTAAAATATCTGGCGTAGTATATGTCACATACAGTATATAGGTACTATTTTGTTTTTGTCTACAATTACCACATTTAATTAAAAAAACAAACAAAACAAAAAACAGTCCTTTTTGGAATAGTGAAAGTTAACCATTAGTAATGTACATATTTATAAAATATATTTATAAAATATCTTTAATCACTAAGACACAGATTACAAGTTGTGCGGTATACCCGTTGCGTACACACTGCGCAAAATGGGTCCGTTACCCATTACGCTATTTTTATACCGCCAGTATTACAAGTCACCCTAAAACTTTATTTTGTTGTGCAGTGTGGTGCGGTAAGCCACATACCGCACAATAACAAAGTTCCGACTTTGCGTGCTCGTGCACGTTTTCCCCCATAGAGAGCAATGGAGAAAAAATGTTGGAAAAAACACCTGCGATTACGAAATGGCGATCGCATTAACGCATTCCCCATTAAAGTCTAAGAAGAAAAGAAAGTTTGTAAAAACCTAACACCCTTACATAAACCCCTAGTCCTATAACCCCTTAACCGCCATCCCCCGACATCGCCAACACTAATTAAAGCTATTAACCCCTAAACCACTGCCCCCACTTTGCTAACACTAAATAAAGCTATTAACCCCTAAACCGCTGTCCCCCACATTGTCAACACCAAACCAACCTATTAACCCCTAAACCGCCGTCCCCGCACATTGCGACACAATTAAACTATTAACCCCTAAACCTAACAACCCCTAAATTTAAATTAATGTTACAATATAACTACCTTAAAATAAATAAAAACTTACCTATGAAATAAAAAAAAAACTAAGCTTAAACAAATAAATAAATTGCATAACTATTTCAAAAAATAAGATACCAAATATAAAAAAACCTAAATTACAAAATTAAAGAATCCTAACACCACGAAAAAAAATAAACCTAGCATTACAAAAAATAACAAACTCGAAAATTAAACAAAATAACAAACTCTAACACTAAAGAAAATAACAAACTCGAAAATGACACAAAATAACAAAAGCTAAGATTACAGAAAATAACAAATGAAATTATCCAAAAAAAAAGGTTAATCCTAATCTAATACCTTGTTTAAAATAAAAAAGCCACCCCAAAATAAAAATACCCTCTAATCTAACTTAAAAGGGCATTTTGTATGACAATGCCCTAAAGAAATCAACTCTTTTACCCCAACAAACTACAAAGTCCCCCGAACAGTACAACCAAACCAAAAAAAAAAACAATTTAAAAAAAATAATAATCTACGCATTGCCCCTAAAGGGACATTTGTATGGGCTTTGCCCTTAAAAGGGCAACCAGCTCTTTTAGTGCCCATGAAAATAAAAAAAGCCCTAATCTAAAAATAATAATAAAAAAAATAAAACCTAACACAAACCCCAAAATAGGTACTGACCATTACTGAAGTCTGGCAGCGAAGGTCAGAAGAATCCAGCCGGCTCCATCTTCATCCAACACAGGGACATCTTCAAACTTCATCCTGGTGGAACGGAGAGAATCAAACTGCTGTAGTACAAAAGTGTATGCTGCCTCAAACAACATTACTATGAGGGGGGCAATAAGCCGGGTAGAATCTTGGCGAGAACCCTTAAAAAGAGACAACTCCGTACTTACATACACTCCATTAAATCCAGAGATGGACATATATTCCGCAGCAGCGATCAAATAGTGAGGGAGTTCCACGGCTATTATCACTCTCTGTATAATATACATGAACGTACTTTAGCGGCCTCCCAGGGTGAAACTACACCATCACAAGAAACCTTAATTAGCTCCTATCTGGAGGACATCGACCTCCCCTCCCTATCTAGGGAGGATTCTGGTGCTTTGGACTCCCCGATATCTGTAGAGGAGCTTTACGAGGCCATCAAGGGCTGCCCAGGAGGCAAGAAACCAGGTCCCGATGGATTTTCCTCAGTATATTATAAAAAGTTCAAGGAAATCCTGGCAGGCCCTCTACTGGACTTTTTTAACGGTCTTCGTGATGACCCTAACTTATCCCGGGTCCTCCTAGAGGCTCATATCACGGTCCTACCCAAACCGGGAAAAGCTGCAGACTCCCCTAGCCACTTCAAGCCTATTTCTTTAATCAACTCTGATATGAAATTATTGGCAAAAATCCTGGCAAACAGACTCAACAAACACTTGCCTAACCTAATCTGTAATGACCAGGTAGGCTTTTTCCCGGGCCGTGAGGCAAGAGACAATACTATCAGAGTAACCCAACTAATAAATCACGCTAGGGTATCCGGGTGCCCTCTAGTGCTCTTCTCCACCGACACGGAGAAGGCCTTTGATAGGTCTTCTCTGCGTCGAGTCTTAGAGAAAATGGGGTTTGGGAAAGCCTTTGTGAACTCGGTATTAGCACTTTACTCAAATCCGAACGCCAAAATTAGAATCAATGGAACACTATCTGATTCATTCAAAATTAGCAATGGGACTCGGCAGGGGTGCCCACTGTCCCCGCTGCTTTTTGCTTTAACTATCAAAGTTTTAGCTCATAAAGTGAGACTTAACCACAATATCAAGTGTATAGTGGCAGGTGACAGGGAGCATAAGCAGGCTTTATATGCCGACAATGTACTTTATACGCGTCAGAATCTATCCCAGAACTCCTGAAAGAAATTAGGGCGTACGGCGAGGTATCAAACTTTTCCCTTAATCTTAGCAAATCTGAACTCCTAAATATTAATACCAGCCCTGAGGTGGTGCAACACCTACATCACAACTATAATATAACCGAGGCAAATAAGAGGCTCAAATATTTAGGCATTTATTTGACTCCTGACCCCTCAGACCTTTTTAAATTTAATTATATCCCTTTGAAGAGCGACATTATGGCTGACCTCTCTTCTTGGAAGTCTAGGCCAGTCTCTTGGCTGGGTAGAGTGAGCGTTATCAAGATGAACATTCTTCCTCGAATACTGTACCTCCTCCAAACTTTACCCATTGCACTCTCCAAAAGCTATATCATTCAACTGCAGAATATAATTGAACAATTCGTCTGGGCCAACATTAAACCCAGAATACCCAAACGCACCATGTATTTACCAAGAGATAGGGGGGGATTGGGTCTACCAGATATCGCCTCATACAAGTAAGCGATAGGACTGCAAAGAATAGCAGAATGGGCACAGAACTCAACAACCAAAGTGTGGATCGACTTAGATAGACAGATCTTTATAATAAACAACATGGGTACTCTCGCCTGGCTTCTGCCCCCGCAGCGCCCCCTCGCAGTCTCTAAATACCATTTGATAGAAGAAACACTCAATGTATGGGACAAGACCATAGCCACTTCTTCACATATATCCACTAGATATTCCCCATTGACACCTATTTTAGAAAACCCGGAGATTCCATACCATAATAGAGGCATATATAAACTTGCTCCATATAAAATCAAAGAGGGATCTGTTTTTGGAATAGTAGAAAATGGGAGGGTCGCACCACAGGCAGAACTAGGAAAATCACAACCCACGATCTTCTCCTCCTGGTTGCACTACCGTCAGTTGCTCCATTTTATCCCAAGCCACAAACACAGACAAGAGATGGGTAGAACACTCACGACTTTTGAGACACTCTGCGTAACAGATAGGGTGCCTAGGCACATGATATCTCTACTATACAAATCAATAATTCTCCAAGACACTGACATACTGCCGACATACACAAAGCATTGGATAGATGAGTTGGGCCTAGATCCTGAACCGGAGCTCTGGCTGAGGGCTTTTAGATTAATTAAGAAATCTTCAGTATCATCTACCATTCAAGAAACACACATTAAGTACATGAGTAGGTGGTATCTGACCCCCTTAAGACTCCATAAGTTTTTCCCATCCCTGAGCCCTCTATGTTGGAGGGGGTGTGGGGAGAGTGGATCAATATTACACATTTGGTGGCATTGCCCTTGTCTATCATCCTTTTGGACGGGTGTTTTGAAAAAGATGGGGGAAAACCCTAAACCTTGATATCCCAAACACACCTAATATTTTGCTATTTCTCTCCCTGCCTAAGACACAGAGCATTGCACATCTCTCCCTCTTGCTAATAATGATTACCAGTGTGAAAAAACTAATTCCAAAGAAATGGAAGTCTCAAAGCCCCCCCACTTTGGAGGAGTGGCACGCTCAGGTGGCGGACGTTCTGCTTTTGGAAAGGTATCATTACCTGAAAAATTGTTAGAAAGTGGAGGTGAGCGCCAGACAGGCTGAGGAGGGGGAAGGAAGCACCAATTGGGCTGGAAGTGCACAGATGAAAAAATAGCGTTTAAAAACGGTGGTTATGATAATGGTTAAAATTATAATTATAGAATTTATTCCACACAGTTGTTTAAAGACTGTTTAAAGACTTGATAAAGGCCAGGAGTACATGGCTGAAACGCGTCGACTGATTTGAGTAAGTCTAATACTGATATATTAACTGAACAGTTTGTATATATTATAGTATTGTTTGTGAAGTGATAACATTTTGTATCTATCTTCTTTTTGTTTCATACACAATTACCACAGCTGTTATGAATATTTGTATGTTTATCTATTGTATGATCTTGCAGTTATGTTATTATTGTATTTATTCACTTCAATAAAGCCTTTTGAAAAAAAAAAAAAAGAAAAAAGTGTATGCTGCTTGCTATACATGTACCTAGTTTTGAATACAGAGTTGTAGTAAGCTATAGCAGCTAATACCTTTCACTATATGTGAAAACAGAATTTTGTAATGCACTGCTGCAACACAGCTGATAACTTGTAATATGAGTACAATGAGAGTGCTTTAAAAGTATAAGGCGCGCTATTTATCTCTCAGTGCAAAATAACATGACACAATCTATAAATTGCCTTCAACTTGTAATTTAAGCCAGTGAGTTTTCCCAAATTCCATGTACAAATAATGTTAACATGCTGTTTTCCCCCTTTATTTTATGTTCTCATAACATTGTCATTTCCAACTGACTTTATAAATAAGAACAAAGAAAAAGCATTATAGTATTAAAGAAATCTCTATTTGTATCCCTACTCCCTGTCATAGCATATATTTCTATAAATGATATTAAGAAAGAGGAATCATGGTTTAGGTGATATCAGGGAATTTACAACAATATAGAAAAATAGATCTTGCTGGCAGTCTAATGAATATTTTGTGTTCTCAGTTCTTCAGTTTGTGTAAATCTAACAGCAGTTTGCAAACTTTTATTGGATACTTAAAATAAATATATAAGCAGTGAAGTATGCGCATAAAAATAATTTAATTCAGTAGTTGCTTTGAATCTCTTACAGTATACATTGATGATTCCAAGAATTTGATACATCATTTTAGTAATCCTGAGAGCTATAACAGCACAAAAAGAAAACTTGCAAAATATATTGACAATCAACAACAGGCAACCAGTTTGCAAGCCATAGATAAAATGTTTGTCGGTCTGCTTGTCTGTCTTCTATACACATAATTTAATGCTAATTATTCATCTTAAAGGAATAGTCTAGTCAAATTTAAATTTTCATGATTCAGATAGAGAATTTTAAGCAACTTTCTAATTTACTCCTATTATCAATTTTTCATCATTCTCTTTTATATTTATTTGAAAAAGCAAGAAAGTAAGCATAAGAGTCGGCCCATTTTTGGTTCAGAGCCTGGGTAGCGCTTTCTGATTAGTGTCTAAAGGTAGGCACCAATTAGAAAGTTCTACCCAGGTGCTGAACCAAAAATGGGCCGGCTCCTATGCTTACATTCAAATAAAGATACCAAGAGAATGAAGAAAAATTGAAAAAGGAGTAAACTAGAAAGTTGCTTACATTTGCATGCTCTATCTGAATCATGAAAGTTTAATTTTGACTAGACTATCCCTTTAATGCCACATCAGCACCACATGAAAATAACAAAAAAAGTTTAATTAGCAAAGGATACCAGGAAAATGAAAAAAAAAATAGGTAATAGAAATAAATTGGAAAGCTCCTTAAAATTACATGATCTCTCTGAATCATGAAAGTAAAAAAATGGGTTTCACGTCCCTTTAATCAAAGGTATGAAAACATTTTCCAGTGGGATCAAATGGAACTGATAAAAATCAGACTGCTGTAGCGAGTATATAGTAAACATTCTAAAAAACATAGAACATGAAGTTTGTAGTTAGTTGTTACATCCAAAGATCAAGAAAACTACAGATGGAGTATATTTAATTTTAACACATTCAACCTAAAGCCAAATGGTAATGTCTGTAATCAACACATGCTGGTATTTTACAACAAGATAATGATTTTAGATTGGCAACAACAACTTTATTAAAGAGAGGTTGTTGGGTTATTGACACAATCCACATATCTGTAGCTAATGTAAATGTTGTCAACCTCTATAAATTATAAATTATACATATCAGCCATACTAAAGTCTTAATCTCTTCTTTAAAATGCACATGTGATTATTTTATGATAAAATAGGAATGCTGATACATTCATTAAAAAGCAGAGTTTTGCATTAATGTTTTCACAGTGATCAATAAAGTGCTTAATTTAGGAAGTGCTTGTCATTCTATCACATGTATAGTTTTATACAACATAAGCAGGGCTTATTAAAAGAGAAGTGTAAATCACAATTACTTTAATTTACTGTAGAGCAATTGAGATTTTTTCTTTCAGCTGTAAAATGAAGGTTTCAAAATAAAATATTTTTGCTATATTTTTTGCTATAATTTTTATAGGCTGAACACTGTATCAGTTCTGGTTAAATTGTGTCAATACCAGGCCTTTACAGACTAGAGAATGAGTTATAGCAATAAATCTACCAACCAATATGCATTTTGCTAAATTACCATGGTTTGGGAGTTAAAGGACCAGTAAACACAGTAGATTTTCATAATCAACAAATACAAGATAACAAGACAATACAATAGCATTGACTCTGAATTCCAAATGAAAAGTAGATATTTTCTCTAATACATTTCAAAGTTATGTATATTTCCACTCCCCCTGTACCATGTGATAGCAATCAGTCAATCACAAATGCATATACGTATAGTCTGAATTCTTGCACATGCTCAGTAGGACCTGGTGACTAAAAAATTGTAAATATAAACGACTGTACACATTTTTTTTAATGGAAATAAATTGGATTTTTTTTTTAATTACATGCTGTATCTGAATCATGAAAATTTAATATAACCTGAGTGTCCCTTTAAGATCTTCAATTCTTTGAATTGCTCTGTGTAGTGTCAGATTTATTTTTGTGAAGCTCCTCCCTCCTAAGAAAGCAAATTATGGCTACAACTCCCCCAAATATAATACAGAGAATAACATAATATTGGAATTACACTAGAGCCACCCAGGTGCAAATGTATGCTTCCTTGCCTCAAGGCTGTTAAAGGGACATTATACACTCATTTTTTCTTTGCATAAATGTTTTGTAGATGATCTATTTATATAGCCCATAAAGTTTTTTTAAAAAATAAATGTATAGTTTTGCTTATTTTTAAATAACATTGCTCTGATTTTCAGACTCCTAACCAAGCCCCAAAGTTTTATGTGAATACCGTCAGCTACCTTCTCCAGCTTGCTCCTGCTTGTGTAAATGGTCTTTTCATATGCAAAAGAAGGGGGAGGGGGGAGTGTCTTATTTGCCACTTGCAGTGGGCTTTCCAGCTACCTCTTCAACAGAGGTAAACTAAGAGCTTCTAAGTACGTTTTTAAACAGTTTTATACTGGATTTTTATATCAGTATCTGTGCATCTTATTCTTTATAGTAGTGTCTATTACATGCAGTTATATGAAAATGAGTGTATACTGCCCCTTTAAGTTGGGAATTTCAGTAGGTTAAAGGAATAATAAAGTAAAAAATTAAACATTCATGATTCAGATAGAGAATGCAATTTTAATCAACTTTCCCATTTACTTTTATTATGAAATTTGCTTCTTTCTTTTGCTATCCTTCATTGAAGAGCATACCGAGGTAGGCATAGAAGCAGTAACCATGCACTACTGAAAGACAGTGGTTGTTCTAGGCACCATATAATGGGGGCAAAACATTTTTGGGTTCAGTCAAAGGTGTTTTTACGAGTGGGTGGAAGTGTAGTTAAGGGTGTTGTGTTAGCAGTATCAGGACAGGTAGTGTTAGAGTCACAGGTTTTCTGATGGCAGAGCCAGATGGTTCCATGGGGATGGTTGGGCAGTTGTAGGATGTGGCCTGTCGGAAAGGACAGGGGCAGGGATCAACAATTCTTGTTATAACAATGTGTTTTTTTTATTTTTTATGCCCCATCCAGGTAGGAACCCCTGTTCCTTTAACTTTGAACTTGCGAACTATGCTTCCAACGGTATCTCTAGGAACATTCAGTGCCTTCGCTATCTTTTTGTATCCTGTTCCTTGTTTGTGAAGGGCGTTGATCTCTTCTCTTAACGTTTTGGACCATTCTTTTGACTTAGCTATATTTCTAACATACAACTGTCAAACTTGACACCCCTGGTCAATGCAGGTATTTCATGTATTCTAGCTCAAGCACACCTGGTTCAACTAATAAAGCCCTTGATCAGTTGCATCAGGTATGCTTGAGAAAACACCTGCTTTTGTTTGATTTGTTCATTGCAAACAGATGAAAGTCTGTTCATTAAACCTGATTTGCAATGGGGTTTGAATAATTTTGATTACAACTGATTGATTACAACTGTTCATATATTCATTTTTATATATATATATAGACAGAGAGAGAGAGATTGTGTTTTTCACTCATTTGCATAAACTAATATATTAATACAATTTATATATATTGGGTCGTGGTTAATATTATCTATTATTATTTATATTATTTATTGCAAAAGTATGTTTTCTGAATGCATGCATTATAATATACCCTTAAAGAAATATGCTTTAAGTGCAGAATTATAGGATTACAATCTTATATCTCTCATCTTTACATGCACGGCTATTTCTTTAGCCAAATCACTGAACACAAAATAATCAATGATTTTATACTTAAATCTCCGGTAATGCTTCCCTGATTTTTGACCTAATTAAAATATAATGCATCACACCACAAGAGCATGCAATGTTCTGAACTCTTTGATTAATGATTTTGGCTGCTGAATGCAGAGAGGATGAATTGCTGTGCTTTTGTTGACTCATTTAGTCTTCTCAATTTTTTAGTAGAAGGACGTTGATCAGACAGAACGCTAAAAGAAAAAACATACATTAATATAAATAGACCATTTTCTAATATATTTAATTTTTTTGAGAACTCTATTTATATTTCCAGGGGCAGAACTGCATTTGGTGCAGCAGATGGAGTGGCACCAGGGCGCATGTAGTGTTTGGCGGCCCATAGCATACTCAGTATGATTATAAAGTGCATAATGCATATGTATATGTGTGTGTATATATATATATATATATATATATATATATGTGTGTGTGTGTGTTTGTGTATACATATATATATATATATATATATATATATATATATATATATATAGAGAGAGAGAGAGAGAGAGAGAGCATATATATATGTGTGTGTGTATGTATGTGTATATATATATGTGTGTGTGTGTGTGTATATATATATATATATATATATATATATATATATATATATATATATATATATATATATATATATATATATATATAAAAGTCTTTTGTTCTGCGCCAAATCTCTGTGGACATATAATATATTACAGGGGAAGAAGCTCCCCTATATCTGTACACTTACTTAGAAAACCTCAATCGATATGAGGTAAGTAATCACCCTTGGAATGATAATCCACGTAGATCTCTGCAGCTCCTATTAATTGGATCCGTTCCAATAGGGACCTGAAGCTGTATTCACCTATTGCTGTGTTCTGAGGCAATGATAACGATCCTCTCCGAAAACGTTAATGGCTCATGCAGTATAAAGGGAGACAAGAAGACAGAGGTACCAAAATAGTGAAGTATGTTTTATTAAGTTCCCCACAATGCAGGTATCCCCAAGGTCTCCCACTCACACTTAAAAACCTCAATCTTATGAGGTAAGTAAAAGCATATATGCCACGATAGTCAAAGATAAGATCATATGAAAGGCCTCAATGTAACCCAAATGTATCCGTACAGCGTCCCTGACACGTTTCAAAGTCTCCTTCTTCCTCAGAGGGATAGACGTACGTGATAACTTACATTAGTTTGATTCCAACATTTAAAACCGGCACCATGTTTGTACATCGTAATTCTTGCCTTCTGATTGGATAGTTCATTCAGACGCGTGATTGGTCTCAAAGTCACATGTGATAGTCATGTGATAATATTACAAGTGCTAGCCAGATTTTTTAAGGTGGACAAATCACGCACTGAATGAAAAACACAGCAATAGGATAAAATTACATTTCATTCAGTGCGTGATTTGTACACCTTAAAAAATCTGGCTAGCACTTGTAATATTATCACATGACTATCACATGTTACTTTGAGACCAATCACGCGTCTGAATGAACTATCCAATGACCGGTTGAGAATCTCGGCCAATCAGAAGGCGAGAATTACGATGTACAAACATGGTGCCAGTTTTAAATGTTGGAATCAAACTAATGTACCGTATTTTTCGCTCCATAAGACGCACCTGACCATAAGACGCACCTAGTTTTTAGAGGAGGAAAACAAGAAAAAAAATATTCTGAACAGAGGGGGGAGAGAGCAATAACGTGGAGTAAAAAGAGCGACTGGGGGGGGACAGAGAGAGAGGGGGAGACAGAGACAGAGGAGGGAGAGAGGAAGAGAGAGACCACTGAAAGAGGGGAGAGACCACTGAAAGAGGGGAGAGACCACTGAAAGAAGGTAGAGAGAACAATGAAAGTGTGGGAGAGAAACACCACTGAATACACACACAGATACATTAAAATTATGCTTTTACAAATCTGATTACAGAAGATTTGGGAATCCAACTTGGGAAAATTAAAAGCAAAATATTTGTGCCTGTGGTACTCCTTTAAATCACACTGCCCTTTTAATATCATATCCCAAGTGTCCCAAGAAGCAGCAGTAACTTTATCACAGCCTTCCTTTATCTATCTCTAGCTGACAGACACTATAGAAGCTGATACTCACAGGGCTCTCCTCTGCTCTCCGGTAGTAAAAGTAAACTGACATTTGTCCCACCCCTCCCCCACCCGTCGACACACGCTGGTTAACGGCAGCAGCTTTTCTGTGTCTGGGGTAATTTACAGCACTGCTGATAGCATGGAGAACGGAGATAAAGTGGTTCTGGATTCCCAAACATTTTCCTCTGTGTTTTTCTTTCTTGTCACAGCCCTGTCAGCACTGTTCTAAGGCACAAAAAGATCTTTAAGCAGAATAACATGGTGGAAAATGATTGGGAATTCGGAACCACATTGCAGAAGTCTAAAAGTAAAAATGTTAACTCCTAGGAAAATCAAATAGTATCCAGGCATTCTTTACTAACCTCAGTCACTGCTCTGCTGCTTTTAGGTGCTGTCCCGACCCTCAGCTCACCACCCAAACACAAGTGCAGGCGCTGTGAGGATTTCCTGCCACCTGATTCACCCGCTCTAAACTTCAAGCACCAATAGCACTCATCCCCTGGCCAGTGCACTGTTGAATCATGGGGGGCTGAAATGCGCGCTTTGCTCCAATTTAAGGGGAAAAAGTGCCCGTCCCACTGCTGCATAGCATAGCAGCTTTGTTAGTGCGGCTCTGGAGCCCGGCCCCTCCTGCCCTGGCTGTGTTACTGTTTACTAGCATTGCGCTCTCTACATGTTTTCCCTGCTGCTCTGACTGCAGCAACTGCCAACAAAATTACCCGGTACCAGTTAGCCTAAAAATGCAAGCACATTTGCTCCATAAGACGCACAGACATTTCTCCTTACTTTTGAGGGGGGGAAAAGTGCGTCTTATGGAGCGAAAAATACGGTAAGTTATCACGTACTTCTATCCCTCTGAGGAAGAAGGAGACTTTGAAACGCGTCAGGGACGCTGTACGGATACATTTGGGTTACATTGAGGCCTTTCATATGATCTTATCTTTGACTATCGTGGCATATATGCTTTTACTTACCTCATAAGATTGAGGTTTTTAAGTGTGAGTGGGAGACCTTGGGGATACCTGTATTGTGGGGAACTTAATAAAACATACTTCACAATTTTGGTACCTCTGTCTTCTTTTCTCCCTTTATACTGCATGAGCCATTAACGTTTTCGGAGAGGATCGTTATCATTGCCTCAGAACACAGCGATAGGTGAATACAGCTTCAGGTCCCTATTGGAACGGATCCAATTAATAGGAGCTGCAGAGATCTACGTGGATTATCATTCCAAGGGTGATTACTTACCTCATATCGATTGAGGTTTTCTAAGTAAGTGTACAGATATAGGGGAGCTTCTTCCCCTGTAATATATTATATGTCCACAGAGATTTGGCGCAGAACAAAAGACTTTTTTTCTATATTCATTTAGTGAAGATAAAGTGGGAATCTTCACGAAACTATTCAGTTCAGCTGCCTTTTTTTCTGAATATAACTATTCATGGACTTTTTATCATTTTGATTTATTTAATTGTGCAAGTATCTATTATATATTATTTATATACGTTTTTATGTACTTATGCATATTTGTCATTTTTAATATTACAACATTTTCTTTAACAACATTAGGATAGCGCAGTCTTCTTATCTTGTTTTATTATATATATATATATATATATATATTTATATATATAGTAGTCGTTGTTAGGTGTATGCACGCTCACCATCATGCCATAGCAGCCAGGGTGCTATAAAGGTTGTGAATAAGTTTGTCATTTTGGACAGTTGTTTGTTAGAGGAAGGGACTGTTTTTGTGTCCCGAAACGTAACATTAATAAACATTTGTTGTATCACAGATGGCTGAAGACCAGTGAGTGCTTAATACCTGAACTTATATATATATATATATATATATATATATATATACACACATATACATATATATATATATATATAATCTCAAAAAAGTGAGTACTCCCCTCAAATTTTTGTAAATATTTTATTATATCTTTTCATGTGACAACACTAAAGAAATGACACTTTACTACAATGTAAAGTAGTGAGTATACAGCCTGTATAACAGTGTAAATTTGTTGTCCCCTCAAAATAACTCAACACACAGCCATTAATGTCTAAACTGTTGCCAACAAAAGTGAGTACAACCCTAAGTAGGAAATGTCCGAATTCGGCCCAATTAGCCATTTTCCCTCCCCTGGGGCATGTGACTCAGTGTTACAAGGTCTCAGGTGTGAATGGAGAGCAGATGTGTTAAATGTGGTGTTATCTCTCTCACACTATCTCATACTGGTCACAGGAAGTTCAACATGGCACCTCATGGCAAAGAACTCTCTGAGTATTGGGAAAAAAGAATTTTGGCTCTACATAAAGATGGTCTAGGCTATAAGAAGATTGCCAAGATCCTGAAACTGAGCTGCAGCACGGTGGGCAAGATCATACAGCGGTTTCACAGGATAGGTTCCACTCAGAACAGGCCTCACCATGGTAGACCAAAGAAGTTGAGTGCATGTGCTCAGCATCATATCCAGACGTTGTCTTTGGGAAATAGACGTATGAATGCTGCCAGCATTGCTGCATAGGTTGAAGGTGTGGGGGGCCAGCCTGTCAGTGCTCAGACCATACACTGCATCAAATTGGTCTGCATGGCTGTCATCCCAGAAGGAAGCCTCTTCTAAAGATGATGCACAAGAAAGCCCATGTTACGGTTGCCTCCAGGCAAGCAGACTAAGGACATGGATTACTGGAACCATGTCCTGTGGTCTGATGAGACCAAGAGAAACTTATTTGGTTCAGATGGTGTCAAGCGTGTGTGGCAGCAACCAGGTGAGGAGTACAAAGGCAAGTGTGTCTTGTTTCTTGCCGACAGTCAAGCATGGTGGTGGGAGTGTCATGGTCTGGGCCTGCATGAATGCTGCCGGCACTGGGGAGCTACAGTTCATTGAGGGAACCATGAATGCCAACATGTACTGTGACATACTGAAGCCGGATATGATCCCCTGCTTCGGAGACTGGGCCCCAGGGCAGTATTCCAACATGATAACGACCCCAAACACACCTCCAATATGACCACTGCCTTGCTAAAGAAGCTGAGGGCAAAGGTGATGAACTGGCCAAGCATATCTCCAGACCTAAACCCTATTGAACATCTATGGGGCATCCTCAAACGGAAGGTGGGAGAGCGCAAGGTCTCTAACATCCACCAGCTCCGTGATGTCGTCATCGAGGAGTGGAAGAGGACTCCAGTGGCAACCTGTGAAGCTCTGGTGAACTCCATGCCCAAGAGGGTTAAGGCAGTGCTGGAAAATAATGGTGGCCACACAAAATATTGACACTTTGGGCCCAATTTGGACATTTCTACTTAGGTGGCCACACAAAATATTGACACTTTGGGCCCAATTTGGACATTTCTACTTAGGTGTACTCACTTTTGTTGCTAACGGTTTAGACATTAATGGCTGTGTGTTGAGTTATTTTGAGGGGACAGCAAATTTACACTGTTATACAGGCTGTACACTCACTACTTTACATTGTAGCAAAGTATAATTTCTTCAATGTTGTCACATGAAAAGATATAATAAAATATTTACAAAAATTTGAGGGGTATACTCACTTTTGTGAGATACAGTATATATAAAAATGTGTGTGTGTGTATATATATATATATATATATATATATATATATATATATATATATATATATATATATATATATATATATATATATATATATATATATATAAAAAATGGGCGACTTCCAGTGGGTGGCGCTTCAAGATGGACGCAAGTTTGAAAGGGTCTGCTTAAATCCCTAGATGTAATTTCTAAATCAGGCTACATCTATTGCCATCCTACTAGTCCTTAACAGTTTTTTTGTTCCGGCACCACAAAGGATAAAGACAGACACCTCTTGATCCCCGAGAAGTCAGAAAGAATTAAAGCAGGAGAGAGGAGTACTGGCTGCAACGGAGCACATTGTATACAGCATCATTGGGAACAATAACAAAAATGGGCACCTTTCCCACTGAAAAGGCACTCCGAACCCAAGATTTGATCATTTCCCTCAAGGTCCTGCTACTACCAGCTTTAGATAAGTTGGCACTCACATTACAACTGCTGAACGAAACTCAAGTCGGCAACCCTCTGCATCCTTCTTTAAAATGGCGCCGACTATCAGCAGAGTCAGCCTGTGGTGGTGCTTACATGGCTCCAGAGAGGCTTCAGCCAGAGCAGAGTGTGAGACCACAACAATGACAGGCATGGGTACAGCTGTATAATTCAGTTTTAACAGATACCAGCTTATTGGATCACTGCTCTACACCACAAAGCAACGATGAAGAGATCATCACAGATACGGGAGATAAAGTGTTAATGCCAAGCAATTCGGCAACAGGCACTATACCTACATTGCAATGCGATCCTAGCACTTATTTTACTCAACGGTCATTGGAAACCACATTCTCCCACGCTAAATCCCAGCTATGCGGCAATGTATCATTCAAAAGATCACCACTACTGGTGGCTCAGTTGGTGCACATGGCTGAAGCAGTGCCGTTCGCAGAAACATACAGCCTTAGCCTACACGTGGAGGACAATCTATGGAACATTTGTAAGTCAATGGGCATCGGCTAACTGTCAATATGGATAAAACCCCTGCGGGTCAGTTTATTAATCTATGCTTAAAACACAGAATTGATTTGACTTTGCAGGCACCGCAGCTTCCACAACACTTGCTACAACACTATGCTCATATAGAGGCCTTGATTATACATGGAGCAGAACTGTCCCCAAAGACTGTCTAACATTTTTCTTTTACACTTTGACATTTCTGCATCATCATTGGGAACCCTTTTGCCCCACAGCGTGCCCAGTTTTTGCTTTTTCTGGATGACTGCGGTTGTAGTTATGGTTACTATATTTTTTTTAGCTGTGAGAGGAATCCCACTTGCAGACAACACTGAGCGGGGCAGAGGAGTTAAATGCAGTGGACCACAATTCTGTCATTGATGCCATTGATATTTAAAGTGGATTCCAAACAGTAGTAACATACATTAGTAGTTAGGGTGGCAGGTTTGATCCCATTTGTTGTTCATGCATCGTAACATTTTAACATTTTTTGGCAGGGCTGTGAGTGTGTTTTATTGCCCCTCTGCATTCCATTTATGTGTTCTAGTCTGGGCCGATGCTTCGCATTCTCAGCTCACTATGCATAATATCATAAGAATCAACACATAGCTGACACTGGAACTGTGATATGGGGCTAAACGTTCTCTACTTAAAGGGACATTAAACCAAATTTTTTTCTTTCATGATTCAAATAGAGAATACCATTTTAAACAACTTTCTAATGTACTTCTATTATCTAATTTGCTTCATTCTCTTGATATTTTTTCCTGAAAAGCATATCTAGATAGGCTCAGTAGCTTCTGATTGGTGGCTGCACATAGATGCCTCATGTGATTGGCAGCAAATTAGATAATAGAAGTAAATTGGAATGTTGTTTAAAATTGTATTCTCTATCTGAATCATGAAAGAAAAAATTGGGGTTTAGTGGCCCTTTAAATCCTAATATATGCTTTTTCTGTTAAATATCAATTAGTTTTACTTGTGGGACATATTCATAGCATATGTAGATCGTGGGAGCCTTAGTGCTATAGATCTTTAGAGCTGTCAGTGTATGATAGCTGCAACGTTAATATTCTAGAGCACATCTCTGCTTTATTTATGTTGCTTACTCTCTCCCTGCTGGTGTGGGGGTTGGACGATGTCCAGTCCTTTGCAATAGTGAGGTATCCTGCTCACCCCACTCATGTTTAAGAATTTCACAAGGCACTGCTATAGAGGGACGGCACTAGCATTTCTATGTAACATGTTCCTGCAGTTCTCATAAAGGTATGCCTGCACTATCTCCTAAATGAGCAGCCTGTAACAACATAGTTTATGTTAACTATTTCAATGCTGTCACAGCTATCACTTTGTGCAATTCAATTTACATTTCACATTGTTTTATGTGCACAAACATGCTGCTACACCTTATTAATCTGACTTGAAACGTTATGCACAATATGGGTCTATACACAAAAATTGTCTAATTTCTTGAACTGTAGGCTCCCTTCAAGTCTCCGCAATATAGCTCCAGTGTTTAATGTAATGCCTTGCAGATTCAGTCATCTACCCCACTTTTTTGCATTATATGATGCAATATATACTTAATAGTTTGGCTTATCTCAATTCCTTTTACAGGGAAAAACTGTTTTACTGAATTGGCTTTAATGACAGCATGATACATACCATATGTTAATACTCAGAGAAAGCATAGTTTCTTGAAAAACTGTTATTATATTTATCAACAGTATATAGACGTACTTTACCCTATATGGAGCTGCATACTATTAACCATATTTATAGTGATTGGAGCTAGAATACCTAACTGGACATTTAGCTAGGTGCTGCTTTACTCTGCTTTGTGATATTTGTATAGTATCGTTGGTTTTTATTTGTGTTTTATTTTAAGTGAATGTTAAGTATTATAATTCTTGCAAATACTTGTAAACAATGTGGGGATTTGACTGCCCATCCTTTTGAGGGAGTAAATGCACCGCACAGAAAGTCAATCTGCGGTTCACCTTCTCCACTAGCATTTAGGGCGATGCGCAAACGCCAGCCATATAGTAAACAGCCTCTTACTACACCGCTGCATAATCTATGGTTTACTACTTAATTTGGTGCCATAACATAGCACAATTTAGCTAACACAGGAGGTAGGATAATTTTGTTTTAAAGGCACCCTGGTTATCAGTAATAGGTCAGAACACACTTATACCATCCGTGTAAATTATATATCAACAGAGCTAGTCACCTCCTTTCGCTCATTTCACTTTCATATTGATAGTAAATCAATACCATTAATATCAAATTCCTGGGTGACACAACCTTTTTATATCCTGTGCCCACTCCTGTGAGCTTGGTCACACTCCTTTTTGTTGCGCTCTTATACCTATATAGTACACTATGTCCGTCACTCTAAATATAGACAGATCTAAAAAATGTATTAGACCCAACACATTCTTTCCAATATCCCTGTGCATATTTGAACATGCAAAAAAAAAAAAAAATAATACAACAATGTAATGTTTATTCTGCCCCACACATTTATTTATCTTTATTTATCTTAGTTTATTTTAGGTTACATAGGTGTTTTGTTTTGTTTGTTTTGGTTAGTTTAGTTTTAGATCTAACTATAAAACCCCAATAGTGAGTACACAATTGGTATTCAATATTTGTTATTTTCATTTATAACACTGCTCTAAGATGTATCAACGTATTGGTATTATCAAAGGTTCTAAATATCCTTACTGATGTATCTTCCTGCTTTCCGAATGTACTTTAACCACCCTGTGAGGTGAAACAAAACCCATATTGGGTAACTGTACTCACTGTTGGAAATAAATAAAATATTTAAAAAAAAACAACGTGTGTGTATGTATATATATATATATATATATATATATATATATATATATATATATATATATATATATAAAAATATGTGTGTGTGTGTGAGAGCTTCTAAAGCATCAGAGGGATCTCATTGTTAAAAGGTATCAGTCAGGAGAAGGGTACAAAAGAATTTCCAAGGCATTAGATATACCATGGAACACAGTGAAGACAGTTATCATCAAGTGAAGAAAATATGGTGCAACAGTGACATTACCAAGAATTGGATGTCTCTCCAAAATTGATGAAAAGACGAGAAGAAAACTGGTCTGGGAGGCTGCCAAGAGGCCTACAGCAACATTAAAGGAGCTGATTAAAGGAGCTGCAGGAATATCTGGAAAGTACTGGCTGTGTGGTACATGTGACAACAATCGCCCGTATTCTTCATATGTCTGGGCTATGGGGTAGAGTGGCAAGACGGAAGCCTTTTCTTACAAAAAAAAAATCCAAGCCCGGCTAAATTTTGCAAAAACACATCTGAAGTTTCCCAAAAGCATGTTGCAAAAGGTGTTATGGTCTGATGAAACCAAAGTTGAACTTTTTGGCCATAATTCCAAAAGATATGTTTGGCGCAAAAACAACACTGCATATCACCAAAAGAACACCATACTCACAGCGAAGCATGGTGGTGTCAGCATCATGCTTTGGGGCTGTTTTTCTTCAGCTGGAACTGGGGCCTTAGTCAAGGTAGAGGGAATAATGAACAGTTCCGAATACCAGACAATATTGGCACAAAACCTTCAGGCTTCTGCTAGAAAGCTGAACATGAAGAGGAACTTCATCTTTCAGCATGACAACGACCCAAAGCATACATCCAAATCAACAAAGGAATGGCTTCACCAGAAGGAGATTAAAGTTTTGGGATGGCCCAGCTAGAGCCCAGACCTGAATCCAATTCAAAATCTGTGGGGTGATCTGAAGAGGGCTGTGCACAGGAGATGCCCTCGCATTCTGACAGATTTCGAGTGTTTTTGCAAAGAAGAGTGGGCAAATCTTGCCAAGTCAAGATGTGCCAAGCTGAAAAACGCATACCCAAAAAGACTGAGTGCTGTAATAAAATCAAAAGGTGCTTCAATAAAGTATTAGTTTAAGGGTGTTCACACTTATGCAACCATATTATTATTTTTTTTTTTTTTTATTTCCCTTTACCTAAAAGATTTTAGTTTGTTTTTCAATTGAGTTGTACAGTTTATAGGTCACATTAAAGGTGGAGAAAGTTCTGAAATGATTTATCTTTGTCTCAGTTTTTTTACATCACAGAAACCTGATATTTTAACAGGGCTATGTAGACTTTTTATATCCACTGTATATATATGTGTGTATATATAATATGTGTGTGTGTGTATATATATATATATATATATAAAATCAGAAAAAAGGACGCACTCTCCGGATCTTAACCAAATCAGTATTTAATAATACCAAAAACTAATAGTTTTTGGTATTATTAAATACTGATTTGGTTAAGACCCGGAGAGTGCGTCCTTTTTTCTGATTGTAGTTTTTCTTGTATGCACCCCAGGCACCTTTTGTGGATTAAAGTGCGTGCAGAGCTCTGGGGACTTTTGTATATATATATATGTATATATATATGTGTGTGTGTGTGTGTGTGTGTGTGTGTATGTGTGTATATATATATATATATATATATATATATATATAAACTTCTCGGGTAAAGAAGAGGCACTCACAGGTCTTAATAGGCATAAAGGTTTTATTTATAGGTTAGGTCAACGTTTCGGTCCTCGCAGGGACCTTTATCAAGACCGTTCTCGGCTATTATAAATGTCCGGCGTCTCACCGCTGAACGCCGGACATTTATAATAGCCGAGAACAGTCTTGATAAAGGTCCCTGCTGTGGTGGTAATTAGTACCAGAATATTAAACCAAAGGGGTTGTCCACTTTTTAAAATTATTTTATTGGAAGACAAATAATATAGGTATGAAGATTAACAATTATCTATAAGCTACAAAATATAAAACAAGTCTCAAGAAATACCAAGAGCTACAAACATACAGTACAGTCCAAATTATATAGGGCAACTGTATTTTAAACAGATTAAGCAATATTAACTAAACATAGTGAACAAGAGAATTTATCCCAAAGTAAAATGTATAAGAATGCTAATATACTCAGCCAGTTCAGTCCTCCAATGATCTCTCTCTCTCTCATCAGTTGCTTCCAGGAGGTGAGGAAGATAAAAAGTGTGCAAACTAACAGTTGGCTCCCATTGTATACTTAATTCACTTAAGGTGTGTCCTACCATACACCAATCAAAAGGCTACATGGGAGTGTCCTTCTTAGACAAAGACTAGGCCAGAGGCCTAGTCTATATTTTAAAATATGTTTGTAAATTTAAGAATTAACTACTTGAACACTCTAGGGATAAATTCTCTGGTTTTATGACACCACACCTGCGAGGACCGAAACGTTGACCTAACCTATAAATAAAACCTTTATGCCTATTAAGACCTGTGAGTGCCTCTTCTTTACCTGAGAAGTTTCTACCTATCTACCATAGAGTGCACCCAGGCATTACAACTAACAGTGAGTGCTTGGATCCCTCAATTAGTGTATATATATATATATATATATATATATATATATATATATATATATATATATATATATATATTAAAAGGGACAGTCTAGGCCAAAATAAACTTTCATGATTCAGATAGAGCATGTCATTTTAAACAATTTTCCAATTTACTTTTATCACCACTTTTGCTTTGTTCTTTTGGTATTCTCAGTTGAAAGCTTAACCTAGGAGGTTCATATGCTAATTTCTTAGACCTTGAAGGCTACCTCTTTTCAGAATGCATTTTAACAGTTTTTCACCACTAGAGGGTGTTAGTTCATGTATTTCATATAGATAACACTGTGCTCGTGCACGTGAAGTTATCTGGGAGCAGGCACTGATTGGCTAGACTGCAAGTCTGTCAAAAGAACTGAAATAAAGGGGCAGTTTGCAGAGGCTTAGATACAAGATAATCACAGAGGTTAAAAGTATATTAATATAACTGTGTTGGTTATTCAAAACTGGGGAATGGGTAATAAAGGGATTATCTATCTTTTAAAACAATAAAAATTCTGGTGTAGACTGTCCCATTAAAATCAATATACAAAGAAGCATGTATATTAATACTATTGCTTTTTTTGCACTAGGGCGGTTTGTTGAGTAGGTCTGCTACTGTATATTTTATTTTACAAACAAGAGACCATTAAGAGGTAATGTATACAAGCTGAAAACTGTTGTTGGTTATGCAGATTTTGTTATTTCATACCAAAGAGAATCTGAACCAACACATGTCCAAAAACAAAACGTACCTTTGAATATGCTTACTCAACAATAAGATTTTTCCCACATGGGTTATTTGCAGGTATCATTTGAGTCAAATAGTAGCAATTTTTACAACTCTACACATGAAATTGAGGTCTAGATATTCCCTCGGTCTTCTGGAACTGCTGTCTTTCCAGGTCTTTCTTGTCTAACTATGTACAATTTTTCCAGCTTGTGGTTTTTAAATAATCTAGGATAGAGAACCTATGTTCTTAAACAATGTTTAAATGTTAAACAATCAAACTTAAGGCCTCATGTATTAAAATGCGTGCGACCAGCTTCTTAACTTGAGACCCCGTTCGAAGTAATTTGAGCATTTTTAAAATTGTCAGATTAATCTGAATCATGGGTTTAACAACCCTTTAAGTTTTATTGTCTTTTAAAGAATTATTTTATTCATAGGAACAGTAAAGTCAAAATTAAGCTGTCATGTTTTGTATAGAACACGCACTTTTAAACGTTCCACCTTACTTTTATTATCAACTTTACTTTGTGCTCTTAGTATCCTTTGTTGAAGAGTAAGACTAAGTAGGCTCATAGGAGCTCAGGAGCGTGGATGTATCTTCAGTACTATATGCTAGCAATGTTACACACCACTGCAAACCACTGCAAACTTTCCAATTTACTTCTATTATTTAATTTGCTTTCTTTTCTTGTTATCCTTTCCTGAAAGGTTTATCTAGGTAAGCTCGGGAGCAGCAAAGAACCTAGGTTCTAGCTGCTGATTGGTGGCTGCCTATTTATACCGAATGTCATTGGCTCACAAATGTGTTCAGTTAGAAACCAGTAGTGCATTGCTGCTCCTTCAACAAATTATACCAAGAGAATGAAGCAAATTGTATAATATAAGTAAACTGGAAAGTTGTTTAAAATTGTTTGTTCTACATAAATCATGAAAGAAAATTTTGTGGTTTCATGTCCCTTTAATAGTTATGTCAATATAGTGAGAAACACTGATTGTAAGCAAATATGTATACCACTATTTATTAAATGTCAAAGGGATTATATAATTATCACAATTTTCTTGTTAATGTACATCCTTTGGCATTATGATTCTCAGTTATATATGCCTTCCCAGAGTTCCCTGCTTCCATGGAAACACTGTTTCATGAGGCTTTCTGTGGGGAAAAAAATCCTCTAATTTGCTTGACTCTGCATATATTTTGAATTATTAATTATTTTATCATTCTTTTCATTTTAAATGTAATGTACCCGGAAAGAGGTGTTTTTTACTTACATGGACAGCATTCTGCAAACATTTATTCAATTTTGTGTTTATATCTCATTTTCATTTTTATTTATTTGCAAATTATGTTAAAAAAGTGTTTATAAAATTGTTTTTGTGTACATTATTTATTTTACTTCAATTTAAATTTTATTTTAATACTCTTAATGGGATTTACATTCACTTTCTGGTTATTTTTCCTATGTATGGTAAACCACAGATGCAGGCCAATATATTGTGTTAAACAGTACAATATTTTTCTAACTGAATTGCACTTATCACCAAGGAATTTACAGAGAAATAAAGATGCCATTTTTGGTTTTAGATCTTATTATGATTATTAATGGTTTATTTGGTTTATTCTGACTGGTTTTCAAACTGTAAACTGCAGGCGGGTTAGCACTGGTATTACAAGATATACAGATATAGATTATATACATATACATATAGAAACATATATTTAAAAAAAAATTGAAGAACATTGGAATGTTAAAATATTTACATAAAATACATAGTAAAATACATTATTAAATATTAAAAATGATTTTACAATTTTTAAAGTATGTGTTTATCTATGTATGTATTTACCAATATACATATATAAACACCTATACACATTTAGACATATATATATATATATATATATATATATATATATATATATTCATATTCATTATAGTTATTTCCACTCAAATGCTTTATCATATAGTTTTTAACCCTTATACATTTATTAATATTTATATGAATAATTTTAACCACAAACTGTATATATAAATGTAACACTTTCTTTTAATGTACTTATGTTTTTTTTTAAACTATTCCACTTTACGCTACGTCTTCAGTCACTCTAACTTGGCGAGCACAAATTATGTTTGTGCTTGAGCGCACCCGTTTAGTTGTAATATGTGTTTCAAATTGTAATATGTGTGCAAGTTAACGCGGTCGCTATAAACCCAAGGCACACCCCTTAAGATCCTTCCTTCCAATCACTGTGCAGCATGCATGAATCTTAGGGTTCTGCATTCCATTATGGAATTGCTCTCCAACTTCTCTGGCTGGAGTGGAAACACTATAATGAAAAGCAGGCAAAATAAATAATGGAAGTGCATTGCAAAGTTTTTAAATTATGCATAATTAAACAATTTGCGCTAGATTATGAGTGGTGCGCTAACTGTTGCTCATTAAATAACACTCAATTTGAGTTTCATGTCCCTTTGACTTTAAGAAATAAATACATAAGTTGTTGCTGCTCTCTGTCCTTATTTACTTTATGTTTTTATTTTTTTCAGAGAATTTGGATGGAGGGATCCGGAGCTTCCTGAGGTTATACAGATGTTGCAGCATCAGTTCCCTTCTGTGCAATCGAATGCTGCTGCCTACCTGCAACATCTCTGTTTTGGAGATAATAAAATTAAAGCAGAAGTAAGTAGCTACTTTATATTCTGGCGCCTGCAAGCAGAATGGGCTAATATATCAGAAGAGAGCGAGGTGTACAACTAGTAGTAACGAAATAGCTTTAAAGAGACACTGAACCAAAATTTTTTCTTTCGTGATTCAGATAGAGCATGCAATTTTAAGCAACTTTCTAATTTACTCCTATTATCAATTTTTCTTCGTTCTCTTGATATCTGTATTTGCATCTAAGTTATTTTTTTGGTTCAGTACTTGTTTATTGGTCGGTTAAATCATTCCACCAATCAGCAAGAACAACCCAGGTTGTTCACCAAAAATGGGCCAGCATATAAACTTACATTCTTGCTTTTCAAATAAAGATACCAAGAGAATGAAGAAAAATTGATAATAGGAGTAAATTAGAAAGTTGCATGCTCTATCTGAATCACAAAAGAAAAAAAATGGGTTCAGTGTCCGTTTAATAAACAGAGAAACACCATTTGTGCATTTAAAATAATGTTTAGCTGCAACAAAGTAAAAAATTGTCATTAATATATATGCTGTATATTAACTATGCATAGTTCATATTAGCTATTAATTGCACTGCTTTGCAAAAGATGTACATAAATCATTGAAGCTCTGACGTAATGATGTCTTCTTTGATTTCATCATTCTATTACTGTAAATTATCTCCTGCATTGATCCTGCACTGATCTAATCAATCAGTGTGAAGTGTTTAGCAAAGTCAGGGAAACTATACTGTCATTAAAAGGGCAAGTTACTCCATATTAATTCTCATTTATCCTTGATGTGAGAAAGAAAGCACTTTATGATGTATAGCTGTGTTTTTCTCTATTTAAAACTAATGTCATCTCACACGAGTTATGGCTCTATGTGCAGTTACCATTCATCTACTCTTTGGGACCTATTTATTATGTGTCTGTCCGACATGATCCGATCAGCGGATCATGTCCGACAGACATCGCTGAATGCGTCTTCTCATTCAGCATTGCGCCAGCAGCTCTTGTGAACTGCTGGTGCAATGCCGCCCCCTGCAGATTCGCAGGCAATCAGCCGCTAGCAGGGGGGTGTCAATCAACCTGATCGTATTCAATCGGGTTGAATTGTGGTGATCTCTGTCCGCCTCTTCAGAGCAGACCGCTGCTTCATAAGTGGTGTTTCTGGCTAGTTGTTCATTGAAACCACAATTTATTGTTCTCATGTAATACCATTCAAAGTGACTAAGCCTGCAGGGACCTCAGACTTGAATTTTTTTCCCCTCTATACACAAGGGCCAATACATAGGTATTGAAGTTTTATTATGAATGGTTGTTTCCATGAGCAAAAGATGCTATTTCAATTTGTAAGAAGAACAACTAAACAAGAAATGCTATTCATCTGGTGTAATAAGTCTCTGGGTATACTTTACAGCGCAACATTACAGTACAGTGTACCTTTAAAGTGAATGTAAATTTTGATGCTAAACTGCCCAGTTTTTAAAAATTTGATTAAAAACAGGGGCACTTTAATTCATCAATATTTTCATTTCACTCCTGTTGTGAAAATAAACTTACTTTTTAATCTTCACAGCAGCTCCAGCTTCCTCCACCCATTTCAAAGCCTCTTCCTGGGTCTAAAATGAGGTATCTGGCTTCCTCCAATCACAGCAGTGAATCAGACACTGAATCCCCCGGGGGGGAATCTGTGATTGGAGGATGACCTATCAATCATTTCTGACATCAGAAATGGCTTGTGAGACCGGAGGAAGCAGCAGCTGCTGTGAAGATTAAAAGGTAAGTTTTTTGTCACAACAGGAGTGAAATGTAAATTTTGATGAATTAAAGTGCCCCTGTTTTTAATCAAAGTTTTAAAAACCGGGCACTTAAGCATCAAAATTTACATTCACTTTAAGTGTTGATGAGTATGGGACTCAGCTATTTTAGCTAAATTACCTTTACTCATGTAAAAATATAATAAGCCAATGACCTGATACAGTATACTGATAACTTTAAAGGGACATTAAACCCAATTTTTTTCTTTCATGATTTAAAAAGAGCATGCCATTTTAAACAACTTTCTAATTTACTTTTATTGTCTAATTTGCTTCATTCTCTTGATATACTTTGCTGAAAAGCATATCTAGATAGGCTCAGTAGCTGCTGATTGGTTGCTGCACATAGATGCCTCATGTGATTGGCTCACCCATGTGCATTGCTATTTCTTCAACAAAGGATATCTAAAGAATTAAGCAAATTAGATAATAGAAGTAAATTGGAATGTTGTTTAAAATTGTAGTCTCTATCTGAATCATAAAAGAAAATTTTTGTGTTTAGTGTCCCTTTAAGACTAATAGAATAAAAGATCTAGGCCACATTTACATTGTTGCCGATCATTGTCTTCTGTTTTGTAATCAGTTTACATACATTTGCATTACATTTTACCAGCTCACAAAAAAAATCAGCAGTTAAAGGACCATCTATTCAAAATTAAACTTGCATGATTTAGATAGGGCATGAAAATTTAAATAACTTTCCAATTTACTTTAATCATCAAATTTGCTTTGTTCTCTGGGTATTTTTTGTTGAAAGCTTAACCTAGGTAGGCTCATATGCTTATTTCTAAGCCCTTGAAGGCCGCCTCATATCTCAATGCATTTTTACAGTTTTTTACGGCTAGACAATGCTAGTTCATGCGTGTCATATAGATAACATTGTGCTCACTCCTGTGAAGATATTTATGAGCCAACACTGATTGGCTAAAATGCAAGTCTGTCAAAAGAACTGAAATAGGGGGAATTCTGCAGAGGCTTAGATACCAGGTAATCACAGATGTAGAAAGTGTATTTATATAACAGTGTTGTGGTTATACAAAACTGGGGAATGGGTAATAAAGGAATTATCTATCTTTTTAAACAATAAAAATTCAGAAGAAGACTGTCCCTTTAATAAGTGCAAGTCGGCCATTTTCACCATCTTTGCAACTGTGCAAAATGTTATTGCTTTTGTATAGTCCATCGGTAGAAGGTTGGACAGATATTTACAAATGTATATGTATTTGATACTATTAAATATTTGTGATATCCCGTACAGCTATCTAGACCTCTTAGTAAACGCTACAAACCAGACATCACAGTTGAAACAAGGAGAAATTACATTTAGCAAACCTGTTATTACAATCTTTCTTTTTATTTCATATTTGCATTTTCATGATTGTAAGGTACAGTATTATCATCTGGGAACAGGGTTTTCTTTCATGTTGCTGTGATCTGGAGTTAATTGGCCACCAATGTCAAAATGTAACTTTCATAATTTAGATAGAGAACACAATTTTATAAAAAAAAAATCCAATTCACATCCAGTATCTAAATATGCGCAATAATTTTTAAGTGCACACTTTCTGAAGCACCAGCTCCTCCTGAGGATGTGCAAGATTCACAGAATATTTGGATATACATTTTGTGACTTGCTGATGGCTGTCACATGATGCAGTGGGAAGGATAATAAGACTAACTTTGAAGTTTGTCAGAAAAAAGTCTACTACTCATGTCAAATTCAAACTACATTCAAATGTTTGCATTGTCTATTTATTATATATTTATTGAGTATACTATTATTCTGGGTTTAGTGGCCCTTTAATGGTTTGTCAGTATCTCTTGTTTGTTTCCAACGTCGATTTTCTTGCAGTAATACAAATGTGAGAAAACAAAAAACTTGCTCTGAACAGTGAAGGGGAGTTTTGGAATTATTGTTCTGTCCAGTTAGAGTGAGTTTTTAAATACTCTATCTGTAAAGTGAATTCTTGAACTTAGGACTATATTTGAACGCTCGTAAGTTTAGCGATTTACATGATAACTTTAAATATGCCATTTAAGAAGATTTGAATAGTTGTGGCCATTTTCTTCTATGATACAATTATTTCTCACACTGTTCTTCTTGCTTTTAGAGAAAAAGCTCACCAAATCAAAGTTTTTTTTTTGTTTTTTTTTAAATCATTGATGTAAAAAATACTTTTGATGAAATATTTCATCATTAAGCAAACATGCCCAGTATACCCATCATGCCTATATACAAATGGCATTCAGGTTTAACACTTCTCAGGATGGATTCAGATAACAAAAGTTTCATGTTACACATACAAATGATGCTTTCCTTAGACACTGTACAAAGGGATTTGGTTTTAAAAGGACAGTCTACTACAGAATTTATATTGTTTAAAAAGACAGATAATCCCTTTATTACCCATTCCCCAGTTTTGCAAAACCAACACGGTTATATTAATACAACTTTTACCTCTGATTACTTTGTATCTAAGACTCTGCAGACTGCCCCTTATTTCAGTTCTTTTGACTGATTTGAATTTTAGTCAATCAGTAGTGACTCATAAATAACTCTTTGGGAGTGACTGAGCACAATTTTATCTATATGGCACACCTGAACTAGCGCTGTCTAGCTGTGAAAACTGTCAAAATGCACTGTGATAAGAGGCAGTCTTCAAGGGCTTAGAAATTAGCATATAAACCTACCTAGGTTTAGCTTTTATCAAAGAATACCAAGAGAATAATAAAAGTAAATTCCAATGTTGTTTAAAATTGCATGCCCTGTCTGAATAATGAAAGTTTCATCTTGACTAGACTGTCTCTTTAAGTACATTTCCACATTACGTTGCTTGATCTTTGTGCCTTAAAGAGACAGTATATACCAATTTTCATATAACTGCATGTAATAGACACTACTATAAAGAATAATATGCGCAGATGCTGATCTAAAAAGCCAGTATAAAACCTTTTAAAACTTGCTTAGAAACTCCCAGTTTAGCACTGTTGATGAGGGTAGGCTAGGACATCTATTGAAAGGGGCTGAGAAAGCAGACCCCCACCTTCCCCTGCATATGAAAAAGCCGTTTAAACAAACAGGGGAAAACAGGAGTCTTGGTTAGGAGTCTGAAAAATCAGCTCAATGTTATTTAAAATTAAGGAAGACTATACATTGTTACAAATACACTCCTATATGGTCTATTTAAATGTATAATCTGCAAAACATTTATGCAAATAAAATCTAGTGTACAACGTCCCTTTAATGTCTAGTAGTGAGAAAAGATACCTTGTACAGTGTAAACCGGTGCTAATTTTCATTTCCCATTGGTTTCAAGGGATTCACAAATAGCAAACCATGAACAAAATTTAGGAATTAAAGCAATAAAATTGAGACAATGTAAACTGACAAAGGATGAAACACAGAAAACGAGAAAAAGTAATGCTTCACTGTCAGCAACAATGTAAATGCAACTCTAATTATTGTGCCTTAATCAGATTAAATGTTAACAAAGCACATACTGACGATACTTCCATAATAATGTTAATACATATACTGCTTTCGGACAAAAAAGTGTGGATTTAATTTTTTAGTTTTTAAAGGGACACTCAAGTCAAAATTAAACTTTCATAATTCAGATGGAGCATGTAATTATAAACAACTTTCCAATGTACTTCCATTAACAAAATGTGCACATTCATTTTATATTTACACTTTTTGATTCACCAGCTCCTACTGAGCATGTGCAAGAATTCACAGCCTATACGTATATGCATTTGTGATTGGCTGATGGCTGTCACATGATACAGAGGGAGTGGAAATAGACATAACTGAAATTTGCCAGAAAAAAAAAAATGCTACTCATTTGAAGTTGTGTTGCATTGTCTTTTTATCATGCATTTGTTTATTATGCAAATCTGCTGTACTTACTGGTCTTTTAAATCCATGTTATATGGCTTGTAAAATAGTGTATTGGTCTTTATTGCTTGATCAAGGGCTTTCTTTTCCAATCTAAGCATTCAAGGAAAGTGAGCTGGAAATTATTTCATTTAAAAAGTTTAAAATATAAAGCAGAACAGTCTAAAATATATAACATATTCTGCTTGCTTTTATGTGTACTTTGGGTATAACACACACAGATTTGAAAATCATTTCACTTTATAGTTTTACAGAAACAAACAGATCTGAAAAGAAACTGCCAAGTTACAATCTCTATTTTCTTCTCTTTTTTTTTTTTCCTTGTTCCATCTGCTACCCGATCCTTTATGAAACGTTTGGTCCATTTAGTGAGGCTTTCCAAAAAGACAGTTAAAAATGATTGCAGCAATTTATTCATTATGTAGTCTATGCTTCCTGCTGCTAGCTAAAGATCATGAGTTACTGGCCAAGATCCCAGCCAATGACATAAATAAATACTTATATAAAGTGGAAAAGTGGTTTTAGGCTCCAGTCATTAGTCCAGAAAATATTCATTAGGGATTTTCCCATGCTGGCACCAAAAAGATGAGGGTTTCCTTAAACGATATCACCTACTGCGGTTTGTTTTAATGTTTGCAGGATATGCAGATATTTTATTAGCAACTAGACATGTGCTGTTATTTGTAACACTTGGGAAAATTAGCATATGTTGTAGCATAAAATATATAGATATAATAATAGTAATAAGACATTTTAGATTTGAGCCATAGGCCCAGCAAGTCTGCCCGATATTACCTAACAGTATAAATGTATCTAGTTCGTAGGATATCCTTATGCTTGTCCCAGGCAATTTTTAAAGCCCACCACAGTGTTTGTAATTACTATTATTCTTTGTTGAAAGTCACTATAAAGCTTCTTATTTTAATATATAATATAAATTTATTATAAAACTACAGTAGTTGGTAAGCCTGCACAGAGTGCAGTCTATGTGTTGTTAATAAAAAAAAATGAACTACAGAAAAAAATAAACAAATGATCAAAAATAGAAAAATTAAACCTAATCCCTATGAAAATTAAAAAGCTCCCCCCCCAAAAAAATAAAAACACCCCCTAATCTAATGCTAAACTACCAATCACCCTTAAAAGGGCATTTTGTAGGGCATTGCTCTAAGTTAAACAGCTCTTTTGCAGTTACAAAAAATTCTAAGTCCCCCCTAACAGTAAAACCCACAAACCCATCAACCCCCCCAAAATAAATAAACATAACACTAAAAAACCTAAGAAATCAATAGTTGAATTTCAAAAACCACCTATGTCGGCCTTTAAAAGGGGTACTAACATTCAAAGTAGATAAGTGAGAGCTGATATTGGTTCAAACATGAAATCTGGGCTTGGCTATATTACTACTAAAAATAAGGGTTGCTACCCCTTTTTGGGGTGCTCTCGTTGCAGTAACACGACCAAAGGGGCAGTCTTTTATCACCCCCATACTGGTAAAAAATATGACATAAAAAGTTTTTTTACTTGTTTAAGTACTTTTATAATCTATATGATCAAGTGTCCGTGTGGTTGGGTTTACATAGGTGAATCGACCAGGTCTGCCAAGGATAGAATCATCGAGCACAAGAGTAATATTCGCACTGGCAACACTAAAGCCCCTTTAGCTGCCCACTTTTTAAATGCAGGCCACTCTATCAGTCAATTAAAATTTCAAATTATAGATAGCATCAGTATTCCACGCAGAGATGGGGACAGGGAAAGTTTGCTCAAGCAAAGAGAGTCCTACTGGATATATGAGCTTGAATGCCTTGAACCAAAAGGATTAAACAAGGACTGGGATCTTTCTGTATTTTTATAAAATATTCTTTATAAAATATTTTGATAATGTACTAATTATGAATATGAAATTTGCTATAAGTTTAATACAGTGGATTTGTGAACTGTATCTTGCTGGTGTACATATTGTGAGTGATTAATAATGTTACTAATGAAATGGTTAAATTGTAATATATATAAATAATAGGTTAAATGTTCTTTAGCACCACCTTGTGGTACACCTGTATATAAATCACTCAATTGTTTGTAGTAGGCATGGTATGATTAAGGGATAAGGTCCCAAAATGTCACCTCCTTTTTTGTCTAATTCAATAAATTTATATTGAATTTGCTGTTACCCGCCTGCTGTTTTTCAGGTGGTGAAAAAATCCCACCCTGCCATTTTCGGAATCCACATGAATGCAGCAAATTCTTTTGGCTGTGCGCGATGGACATTACAAACACAATTATAGTATAGATTATATTAGCAGGGTTCCAATGAAGCAAAAAAAGAATTACAAGTACGTCTTTTTAGTATCCTCTTATTTGCTTCTTTTTTCTGTAATTTAACCCTGGAAATTGGGGTTTGTGTTGGGTTTCTTTTGTTATTTTTTTTGTCAACTACAATAAAAATGGGAAGTGCAAAGTGCATACTCCACATTTTAAAAGACTACCCATCCTGCATTCTATACAGTAACATTTTATCTTTGTATTAACTCATTTACTTCTGTAACTAATTAACCTCAATAGTGGAGATAAGTTAAATTTTTTTTTTTTTAAATCAGTGTGTTCTTGGACTGCAAGATAATACACATTTGCTAACAAAATGAGAATTTAAATTCTTTTAAAGGGACAGTCTACACCTTAGTCATCTTAAATTCTTACCTTAGGGTAAGCTGCAAATAGTCTCCTACACCCCTTTTTATATCATGCAGCAGGAACAGAAAAAATATTTTAAAATGAATAGTGTTTCTGGCCAGTTTGAAATGGTTGTCAAGCTCAGCCCACTGATGACATAATGATCTGGGCTGCATATGGCATCCAATCACAAAGCACTCACTAGCTGGATTCAACAGACTGCCAATGCTATTTAGCAGAATGCCTAGATGCAGCCCAGATCATTATGTCATCAGTGGGCTGAGCTTGGCAGCCATTTCAAGAAACCGAGAAACACAAGTTTATACCCAATTTAAAATGTGTTTATTTTTGTTAGTGTTTGTCTTTGTTTCATCATAAAGGCTTTTTTAAACATACTCCTGTGCTTTGCCTGCTTTCTTGGGGTATCCCATTGTTGCTGATGCCAGGCGGGGGGATTGCCCATCCTGTATATATATATATATATATATATATATATATATATATATATATATATATATATATATATATATATATATATATATATACATACATATATATATACTAGTCCTAAAGCCCGTTCACACAGCTCATTTTTTGCAGTACAGCGGTCCCACCCCTTGCGCTCTCTCCCTCCACCTCTCTTTTGCTCTCCCCCCTCTCTTTTGCTCTCCCCCCTCTTTTGTGCTCTCTCTCGCTCCACCTCTCTTTTGCTTTCTCTACCCCCTCTCTTTGGCTCTCTCTCCCCTCTCTTTTGCTCTTTCCCCTCTCTTTTTGCTCCCTCTCCCCCCTCTCTTTTGCTTTCTCTCCCCCTCTCTTTTGCGCTCTATCTCCCCCTCTCTCTTTCACGCTCTCTCCCCCCTCTCTTTTGCGCTCTCTCTCTCCCCCTCTCTTTTGCGCTCTCTCTCCCCTTCTCTTTTGTGCTCTCTCCCCCCCTCTCTTTTGCACTCTCTCTCTCCCCCCTCTCTTTTGTGCTCTCTCTCTCCCCCCTCTTTTTTGCAAAATCTCCCAACTCTCTTTTGCGCTCTCTCTCTTCCCCCCCTCTCTCTCTCTCTCTCTCTCTCTCTCCCCCCCTCTCTTTTGCATTGTCTCTCTCCCCCTCTCTTTTGCTCTGTCTCTCTCCCCCTCCCTTTCTTTTGCTCTTCCTCCCCTCTTTTGCGCTCTCTCTCTCCCCCTCTCTTTTGCGCTCTCTCTCCCCCCTCTCTTTTGCGCTCTCTCTCTCCCCCCCCCCCTCTCTCTCTCTCCCCCCTCTCTTTTGTGCTCTCTCTCCCCCCCTCTCTTTTGCACTCTCTCCCACCTCTCTTTTGCTTTCTCTACCCCCTCTCTTTGGCTCTCTCTATCCTCCCTCTCTTTTACTCTCTCTCCCCTCTCTTTTGCTCTTTCCCCTCTCTTTTTGCTCCCTCTCCCCCCTCTCTTTTGCTTTCTCTCCCCCTCTCTTTTGCGCTCTCTCTCCCCCTCTCTCTTTCGCGCTCTCTCCCCCCTCTCTTTTGCGCTCTCTCTCTCCCCTCTCTTTTGCGCTCTCTCTCCCCTTCTCTTTTGTGCTCTCTCTCTCCCCCCTCTCTTTTGCACTCTCTCTCTCCCCCCTCTCTTATGTGCTCTCTCTCTCCCCCCTCTTTTTTGCAAAATCTCCCCACTCTCTTTTGCGCTCTCTCTCTCCCCCCCCCCCCTCTCTCTCTCTCTCTCCCCCCTCTCTTTTGCATTGTCTCTCTCCCCCTCACTTTTGCATTGTCTCTCTCCCCCTCTCTTTTGCTCTGTCTCTCTCCCCCTCTCTTTTGCTCTGTCTCTCTCCCCATTCCTCTCTTTTGCTCTTCCTCCCCTCTTTTGCGCTCTCTCTCCCCCCTCTCTTTTGCGCTCTCTCTCTCCCCCTCTCTCTCTCTCCCCCCTCTCTTTTGTGCTCTCTCTCCCCCCTCTCTTTTGCACTCTCTCCCACCTCTCTTTTGCTTTCTCTACCCCCTCTCTTTGGCTCTCTCTATCCCCCCCTCTCTTTTGCTCTCTCTCCCCTCTCTTTTGCTCTTTCCCCTCTCTTTTTGCTCTCTCTCCCCCCTCTCTTTTGCTTTCTCTCCCCCTCTCTTTTGCGCTCTCTCTCCCCCTCTCTCTTTCGCGCTCTCTCCCCCCTCTCTTTTGCGCTCTCTCTCTCCCCCTCTCTTTTGCGCTCTCTCTCCCCTTCTCTTTTGTGCTCTCTCTCTCCCCCTCTCTTTTGCACTCTCTCTCTCCCCCCTCTCTTTTGTGCTCTCTCTCTCTCCCCCTTCTTTTTTGCAAAATCTCCCCACTCTCTTTTGCACTCTCTCTCTTCCCCTCCCCCTCTCTCTCTCTCTCTCTCCCCCTCTCTTTTGCATTGTCTCTCTCCCCCTCTCTTTTGCTCTGTCTCTCTCCCCCTCTCTTTTGCTCTGTCTCTCTCCCCATCCCTCTCTTTTGCTCTTCCTCCCCTCTTTTGCGCTCTCTCTCTCCCCTCTCTTTTGCGCTCTATCTCCCCCCTCTCTTTTGCGCTCTCTCTCTCCCCCTCTCTTTTGCGCTCTCTCTCTCCCCCTCTCTCTCTCTCTCTCTCTCTCTCCCCCCTCTCTTTTGTGCTCTCTCTCCCCCCTCTCTTTTGCACTCTCTCCCACCTCTCTTTTGCTCTCTCTCTCCCACCTCTCTTTGCACTCTCTCCCACCTCTCTTTTGCTCTCCCTCTTCATCCCTCTCTTTTGCTCTCTCTCCCCCTCTCTTTTGCTCTCTCTTTTTTCCCCCTCTTATTTTCTCTCTCCCCATCTCTTTTGCTCTTTCCCCTCTATTTTGCTCTCTCTCCCCCTATCTTGCTCTTTCCCATCTATTTTGTTCTCTCCCCCTCTCTTTCTATCTCTCTCCCCTTCTCTTTCTATCTCTCTCCCCTCTATCCCTCTCGCATGCACGGCCGCGCCTGGCCACGCCCCGCCACACCCGGACCCCCTGACACATAGCTCACGCCCGGCCCCGCCCACTTTCGCCCGCACCAGCTGTTCAGGTAGGGACTCTAAGGCCAGGTGTGTTTGTCCTCGCGTGCAGTCTCTACTGCGCATGACAGCTTCGGACAAACACACTTGGCCTTTTATTATATAGGATATATATATATATATATATATATATATATTATTTTTTTAAAAAATTCAGTACAAAATCCTTGCTGTGAAGCACAGTATTTATAACCTTAAAGCAATTTATTTGAAGACATTAGTTGTTTGGCTGAGCTCACCAAATAAAGGAAGGATTAAGCTGTGTAACTTTATGTTCTGAAAGAAAACGATACTCAGCCATCTGTTGCAGAATTTTAAAAGGGCACAGTGAGTCTTGGCACTGGGTGATAGTGATTTTCTTCTAGTTGTAAAATCAGATGAAGTATCTTTTTTGTGCCATGCAGTGCAGACATGGTGCTAAAGATGCAATATTAGTCTATATATAAATATTTATCTGGTTAAGTATTTTTGATAAAGAAATTAGCTTTCTAAAACACTGAAAGATGCACAGTAGAATCATGAACAAATTAATTGTATCTGGTAAATGTTTAATAAAAGCTATTACAATTATTTATGACCGGCCTTGGGGTAGGGTTAGTTGACTTTGGGTTGTGATAACTACACAATTATATAGATGAAGCCTGTGAAGAAGAGATACCATTTGCACTTGATGCTTTCATAAATCTATGGACATTTAGAGATGTGCATTAAAAAATCGGATATTCATTTTGTCTTAACAAAACTAATATCCAAATGAATGCACCAAAGAAAATTAAAGAAAACAAAAAAATACTGATGTCGGTATTCATTCATTTCCTTACATTTTTGTAAGGGGTTAATACTTACCTTAAGACGCGCTCAGGGTTAATACTTACCTTAAGACGCGCTCAGGGTTAATACTTATAATACTTACCTTAAGACGCGCTCAGGGTTAATACTTACCTTAAGACGCGCTCAGGGTTAATACTTACCTTAACACACGCTTGGCTTCCAGAACGGCTTCCAGAACCTGCACTAAAGTTTTACATTTTACATGTGTTTATGTGTGTTTTATCTGGCGCAAAGTGTTGAAGGTTCCTTTACATTGTCTATCTAAAGTGCAACCACCCCCCTCCAAAAACAGTCTTAATATCATATATGTTAGAGCATTTATTATTGTGGTATTGCTTGCATATAACTGTATATGTAACCCCTGCAAAGTTATTAAATAAATAGTTAAAGGGACAGTCAACTCCCAAAAATGTTTTAATCATTTAAATAGGAAATGTAATTTTAAAAAACTTTCCAATTTACTTTTATCACCAATTTTGCTTTGTTCTCTTGGTATTCTTAGTTGAAAGCTAAACCTAGGAGGTTCATATGCTAATTTCTTAGACCTGGAAGACTGCCTCTAATCTGAATGCATTTTGTTCACTAGAGGGCATTAGTTTATGTGTTTCATATAGATAACATTAAGCTCATGCACGTTAAGGCCTAGATTTAGAGTTTGGCGGTAGCCGTGAAAACCAGCGTTAGAGGCTCCTAACGCTGGTTTTAGGCTACCGCCGGTATTTGGAGTCACTCAAAATAGGGTCTAACGCTCACTTTTCAGCCACGACTTTTCCATACCGCAGATCCCCTTACGTAAATTGCGTATCCTATCTTTTCAATGGGATTTTTCTAACTCCGGTATTTAGAGTCGTTTCTGAAGTGAGCGTTAGACATCTAACGACAAAACCCCAGCCGCAGGAAAAAAGTCAGTAGTTAAGAGCTTTCTGGGCTAACGCCGGTTTATAAAGCTTTTAACTACTGTACTCTAAAGTACACTAACACCCATAAACTACCTATGTACCCCTAAACCGAGATCCCCCCACATCGCCGACACTCGAAAAAAAAATTTTAACCCCTAATCTGCCGACCGCCACCTACGTTATACTTATGTACCCCTAATCTGCTGCCCCTAACACCGCCGACCCCTATATTATATTTATTAACCCCTAATCTGCCCCCCTCAACGTCGCCTACACTTATTAACCCCTAATCTGCCGACCGGACCTGAGCGCTACTATAATAAAGTTATTAACCCCTAATCCGCCTCACTAACCCTATCATAAATAGTATTAACCCCTAATCTGCCCTCCCTAACATCGCCGACACCTAACTTCAATTATTAACCCCTAATCTGCCGACCGAATCTCGCCGCTATTCTAATAAATGTATTAACCCCTAAAGCTAAGTCTAACCCTAACACTAACACCCCCCTAAGTTAAATATAATTTAAATCTAACGAAATTAATTAACTCTTATTAAATAAATTATTCCTATTTAAAGCTAAATACTTACCTGTAAAATAAACCCTAATATAGCTACAATATAAATTATAATTATATTATAGCTATTTTAGGATTTATATTTATTTTACAGGTAACTTTGTATTTATTTTAACCAGGTACAATAGCTATTAAATAGTTAAGAACTATTTAATAGCCAAAATAGTTAAAATAATTACAAATTTACCTGTAAAAGAAATCCTAACCTAAGTTACAAATAAACCTAACACTACACTATCAATAAATAAATTAAATAAAATACCTACAATTACCTACAATTAACCTAACACTACACTATCAATAAATTAATTAAATACAATTGCTACAAATAAATACAATTAAATAAACTAGCTAAAGTACAAAAAATAAAAAAGAACTAAGTTACAAAAAATAAAAAAATATTTACAAACATTAGAAAAATATTACAACAATTTTAAACTAATTACACCTACTCTAAGCCCCCTAATAAAATAACCAAGCCCCCCAAAATAAAAAAATGCCCTACCCTATTCTAAATTACTAAAGTTCAAAGCTCTTTTACCTTACCAGCCCTGAACAGGGCCATTTGCGGGGCATGCCCCAAGAAATACAGCTCTTTTGCCTGTAAAAAAAAACATAAAATACCCAAGCCCCCCAACATTGCAACCCACCACCCACATACCCCTAATCTAACCCAAACCCCCCTTAAATAAACCTAACACTAAGCCCCTGAAGATCATCCTACCTTGTCTTCACCATACCAGGTTCACCGATCGGTCCAGAAGAGCTCCTCAGATGTCCTGATCCAAGCCCAAGCGGGGGGCTGAAGAGGTCCATGATCCGGCTGAAGTCTTCATCCAAGCGGGGCAGAAGAGGTCTTCCATCCGATTGAAGTCTTCATCCAAGCGGCATCCATCCGGAGCGAAGCGGCAGCATCCTGAAGACCTCCACCGCGGAACATCCATCCTGGCCGACGACTGAACGACGAATGACGGTTCCTTTAAATGACGTCATCCAAGATGGCGTCCCTTGAATTCCGATTGGCTGATAGGATTCTATCAGCCAATCGGAATTAAGGTAGGAATATTCTGATTGGCTGATGGAATCAGCCAATCAGAATCAAGATCAATCCGATTGGCTGATCCAATCAGCCAATCAGATTGAGCTTGCATTCTATTGGCTGATCGGAACAGCCAATAGAATGCGAGCTCAATCTGATTGGCTGATCGGATTAGCCAATCGGATTGAACTTGATTCTGATTGGCTGATTCCATCAGCCAATCAGAATATTCCTACCTTAATTCCGATTGGCTGATCGAATCCTATCAGCCAATCGGAATTCGAGGGACGCCATCTTGGATGACGTCATTTAAAGGAACCGTCATTCGTCGCTCAGTCGTCGGCCAGGATGGATGTTCCGCGGTGGAGGTCTTCAGGATGCTGCCGCTTCGCTCCGGATGGATGCCGCTTGGATGAAGACTTCAATCGGATGGAAGACCTCTTCTGCCCCGCTTGGATGAAGACTTCAGCCGGATCATGGACCTCTTCAGCCCCCCGCTTGGGCTTGGATCAGGACATCGGAGGAGCTCTTCTGGACCGATCGGTGAACCTGGTATGGTGAAGACAAGGTAGGATGATCTTCAGGGGCTTAGTGTTAGGTTTATTTAAGGGGGGTTTGGGTTAGATTAGGGGTATGTGGGTGGTGGGTTGTAATGTTGGGGGGCTTGGGTATTGTATGTTTTTTTTTTACAGGCAAAAGAGCTGTATTTCTTGGGGCATGCCCCGCAAAGGGCCCTGTTCAGGGCTGGTAAGGTAAAAGAGCTTTGAACTTTAGTAATTTAGAATAGGGTAGGGCATTTTTTTTATTTTGGGGGGCTTTGTTATTTTATTAGGGGGCTTAGAGTAGGTGTAATTAGTTTAAAATTGTTGTAATATTTTTCTAATGTTTGTAAATATTTTTTTATTTTTTGTAACTTAGTTCTTTTTTATTTTTTGTACTTTAGCTAGTTTATTTAATTGTATTTATTTGTAGCAATTGTATTTAATTAATTTATTGATAGTGTAGTGTTAGGTTAATTGTAGGTAATTGTAGGTATTTTATTTAATTTATTTATTGATAGTGTAGTGTTAGGTTTATTTGTAACTTAGGTTAGGATTTCTTTTACAGGTAAATTTGTAATTATTTTAACTATTTTAGCTATTAAATAGTTCTTAACTATTTAATAGCTATTGTACCTGGTTAAAATAAATACAAAGTTACCTGTAAAATAAATATAAATCCTAAAATAGCTATAATATAATTATAATTTATATTGTAGCTATATTAGGGTTTATTTTACAGGTAAGTATTTAGCTTTAAATAGGAATAATTTATTTAATAAGAGTTAATTAATTTCGTTAGATTTAAATTATATTTAACTTAGGGGGGTGTTAGTGTTAGGGTTAGACTTAGCTTTAGGGGTTAATACATTTATTAGAATAGCGGTGAGCTCCGGTCGGCAGATTAGGGGTTAATAATTGAAGTTAGGTGTCGGCGATGTTAGGGAGGGCAGATTAGGGGTTAATACTATTTATGATAGGGTTAGTGAGGCGGATTAGGGGTTAATAACTTTATTATAGTAGCGCTCAGGTCCAGTCGGCAGATTAGGGGTTAATAAGTGTAGGCAGGTGGAGGCGACGTTGTGGGGGGCAGATTAGGGGTTAATAAATATAATATAGGGGTCGGCGATGTTAGGGCAGCAGATTAGGGGTACATAGGGATATTGTAAGTAGCGGCGGTTTACGGAGCGGCAGATTAGGGGTTAATAATAATATGCAGGGGTCAGCGATAGCGGGGGCGGCAGATTAGGGGTTAATAAGTGTAAGGTTAGGGGTGTTTAGACTCGGGGTACATGTTAGGGTGTTAGGTGCAGACGTAGGAAGGGTTACCGCATAGCAAACAATGGGGCTGCGTTAAGAGCTGAACGCAGCTTTTTTGCAGGTGTTAGGTTTTTTTTCAGCTCAAACAGCCCCATTGTTTCCTATGGGGGAATCGTGCACGAGCACGTTTTTGAGGCTGGCCGCGTCCGTAAGCAACTCTGGTATCGAGAGTTGAAGCTGCGTTAAAAATGCTCTACACTCCTTTTTTGGAGCCTAACGCAGCCTTTATGTGGACTCTCAATACAAGAGTTATTTTTATGGTGCGGCCAGAAAAAAGCCGGCGTTAGTTTTTCGGGTCGTTACCGACAAAACTCCAAATCTAGCGGTAAGATTGGCTAAAATGCAAGTCTGTCAAAAGAAATGATATTAGGGGGCAGTCTGCAGAGGCTTAGATACAAGGTAATTACAGAGATAAAAAGTATATTTCTATAACAGTGTTGGTTATGCAAAGCTGGGTAATGGGTAATAAATGGATTATCTTTCTTTTTAAACAACAAAAACCCTGCTGTTGACTGTCCCTTTAAATTCTCTACAGACCATCAGTGCACTACTGGGAGCTAGCTGTACACATCTGGTAAGTCAATAACAAGAAGCATATGTATGCAGGCACCAATCACCAGCTAGCTCCCAAAAGTGTAGGATATATACATATTATTTTTCACCAAAGGATACCAAGAGATCAAAGTACGCTTGAAACAAGTTTGTTAAAATTGCATACTTTATCTGAATTAAGCAAGTTTAAAGGGACATTCCAGTCAAAATTTTAATGCACATGAATTACATGATGATGAATTACATCTTTTAAAAGAAACATATTTCCAATATAAATGTATTAGCAAAAATGCTTCTAGAAAAAGTTATCACTGTTTTAGTGCTAACATTTTTCTCTGTACTTGCATGTGAAGCATAACAAGATATTCTTAGTGCACCAGCATTTTAAGTACTGCAGCCGCTCAGATAGCCAGGGGGGCTTGTATCATGTGAGCAATTAACAAATTGAGTCAATACAACTTTAAAAATGCATGGGACAAGCATAGGGCTATCCTACGAACTAGATAAGTTTATACTGTTAGGTAAGGTGGGGCAGACTTGCTGGGCCTATGGCTCTTATCTGCCGTCAATATCTATGTTTCTATGTTTCTAATACAAGATGGTACCTGCATTGTAGGGTCTCTGAGCAAGTGCTTTGTTTAAAATGCTGGTGCACGTTGCATACTTAAATACACTTTTGAAACCTCTATAACTTTTATTAGAAGCATTAATGCTAATACATGTATATTACAAAATGCTTATATTCAAAACTGTAATCCAGCCATGTAGATTCCAAATATGGCTGGAATGTCCCTTTAATTTTGAATTCCTATCCCTTTAAGCTTATACATTTTAGGGAATGGTGGGCCTATGGTTCTTATCTGCCAACAAAATCTATATTTTTATGTTCTGTGTCTCTCTTGTCATTGCCCTTTTTAACAGTGTCATAAAGACTGGTTAAGCAGTTTTTGCTGTTGACTTCTGTTTTTTAAATAATCTCTCAATTTAAAGGGACAATGTACTGAGCCAAATAGGTGGTAAAAGTTAATTGTATTCCAATCAGCTGCAGAAATACAATTTTAAATGGACTGAGCTCCCTCTTTCTCTTCCTCCCCCACTGGGTTTGCTTTCAAATGCTGCCTCTTGTTTACATAGCTTTACTATATAGAATACTGCAGTATTCATATTTTTAGTGAAGGTGGTGGTTTAAAAGGCAAGCAGTTAATTCACAAAAATAAAGGTTAAGGGGATATTTGTAAACACCTTAATACATTCCAGCAGGTAAATCATTTATGATCATACATCACTGGAGACAATTTAAATTGGAGCATAATTTTACAGTACAATGTCCCTCTAATTATTTATTTTATTACACATCAATAGGTTTCAAAATACTTTCCCTGGCTAAAAAGCAAACTAAAAAAACTGTAAATTTTTACCCAAATTTATCCATCCATTTTAAATTTGTAAGCAGTACTATACACATTTATTAACTGCCTCAATGTTTATTAAATGTAACTGGTTTCATACAATATTGTTTCAATAGTCCTGGGTCAAATACAGCATAAACTTAATATAGTGCATATATATTCTTTCTTGGCAATTGACTAGCATATTAAATGTTTCTGTTTTTTGTTTCTAGTAATGCCAGATCAGCGTTGTCTGTGTGAATTCCTTCAGATATATATCTGTCATACATTATTAAATTCCTTAAATGATTGTGTATTGACTCTGACATTTCACTAGCACTATTTTTACTTTTTTAGGTTAAATGTAAAAGATTGAAAGAATATCTTTTTTTTTGTTTTCTACATGTACAAAAATCCATCTTTCTGAGCAAAACACATCAATGAATAACCTCAAATAACCATAAATAAATTAAATCCAGGGAAAGAACACAACACTGATTTAATGTATACACTCTGCACTTTAGAAAGAAGGCCAGGATTATCTAACACCCACTCAGTTCATGTGAAAGAGTGAAAGCATTGAATTGAAAGCAATATTTACTATGAAACATATGATAGAAACAAACTATTCTGTTGTTATTAGCACCAAATAAATAAATTCAGAACTTTAGGGTGCTTTATGATCATTCTTTTGGGTAACCTAGCAACATCCAATCATTTAATTTATTTAACTAACTGCTATTAATATGGCAAGTGACAATTTAGTTGATTAAACCGCAGACAGAGAGAAATCATTTCATAGAGTATATTCAAATCCTTTACAAAATGCATTTTTTTCCAAATTCACCATTATAGGGCTAGATTTCAAGTGCTAAATTTGCACACGTATCTCAAGTTAAAAGTAAACATATTTGCTCAAGCTCAATCGAATTTAACGTATGTCGGGTTAATGCGACTGAACCCAACACCTAAAGAGTTAGGGCTAAAATAAAAGTTGTACCAAACACAACATAAATGCATAAAAATAATTAGTTACACTCCTATAAGCACTATATGATAAATATGATTAATTATAATATTCATTAAAAATATTTATAAGGGTTTAAAGATATATGGCCATGTATATGACTACATGTGGCTATTATATAATTATATATATATATATATATATATATATATATATATACACAGTATATATATATATATATATATATATATATATATATATATGTGTGTGTGTGAGTCTAAATAATAATTTTATAATAATATTTAATAATGTGTTTTACTGTGTATTTACTGTAAATTAACATTCTAATGCTTTTTATATAGGGTAAAATGTTCTTTGTATTTTTAAATATATATATATATATATATATATATATATATATATATATATATATATATATATATATATATATATGTATATATCTAAAGCTATATATATTCATATAGATATACTGCATATTTTTCTTTAACACTATCAGATAAATATATAGAAATATATATTTAAAAAGAAAAAGATAAAACACAGAAGAGAGAGCATCCCAAATTCAAGGTAGTATATTTATTAAACGTGTATCTAAAATAAAATGCACTTACTAGAAGTGAAAAATTGCATACACCTCATAACAGATCCAACAAAGTCCCTGTGTGTCCCCTAGTGAACTGCCGTAAAGGGTGAAAAACCTGTATCCTATTGAAAGTGCTGGGAAGGGGCAAACGTCTCATAACCACAGACCTGAATGTGGATTCACCCTGTTGAAGTATCCTCTTGAAATACAGGTTGAATTGTAGCATATAATTCTGTATATGCTGTAACAAGTTCGCAATGGAGATGCACACTCCTCCAAGCTCCCGACTGGCATGGGACATAACCTCCCAGCACCTTTGGAAGTGGACTGCCCCTTCTCTTTTGGGTGCATAGTGTGTGCACAGTCATCCCTCAACGTGTTTCTTGACCGCTTCAAGAACTTTTTCTTGAGAAAGCGACCTATAGCAGTTGAGAAACACGTTGAGTATTTTAACAGACATTTTTCATTCTTATCACAATCTATTATATATAATTAAGTGATTCTTAAAACACTTATCAAATATTCTTATTTATTTTTTTAATATTTATATATTTAACAACTGCATGTTCCAATAGTTAGTGACTGAAAATGTCTAAGCTTTTTTGTTTTGTCTAACATTTCAGTGACTAATTAATATTGGGCTGTTTAGCTATTTATCCCTGTCGCTCACGCACAAACACTGCTGGAAGTAAACTTTTAACATGCATGGGTTAGCACTCGTATTGCAACTTAAAATTAAAATGTTTGCACACAAGTGAAACCCAATGTTCTCTAACTCGCAGACTCTACCTACAGAAAATTCAGTGTGGATGGGAAAGGGAGGAAAGAGACCCTATACTACAGAAAAATGAAGAATCAGGTTGGGGAAGGCCCCTACAGAAGTGATTTCTTTTTAAAAAAAACAAACTTTAAAACTGGCATACTTGCAGACGCAAGTACCTAAGATTGTGGTCAGGAGTGTGTACGGGTGTGGGGGGAAGAGCTGTTTTGGAGGGATGAAGGAGGTGGGAAGTCTCAGATGGGAGGATAATTCCCTGAATTAAAATACTATTTCCCTTACAAGCTAATTAACCCCTTAATTGCCGGGAATTTCAGAAGTATTATTGGCTTTCTAATTGCCAGAATTTCTAATTGCAAAGCCATGCATGTCTGCTATTTCTGAACAAAACAGACCCTAGAGAACCTTTTACAACCATTTGTCTTATGACTGCAGTAGTTGTGTGTAAATAATTTTAGTGAGAATCCCAAAGTTTGTGAAAAAGTTAATTTTTTTTAATCTTATTGCATTTGGCGGCGAAATGGTGGCATGAAATATACCAAAATGGGTCTTTATCTACACGTTGGGTTGTCTACTAAAAAGATAAAAATATATATATATATATATATATATAGTTTTGATAGGTAAATAAAAAACAAGGTTCTATTTCGGTTTAAATAGAGTGATAGCAAAGAAATGCTAAACATGTGTCAGTGTATATATATATATATATATATATATAGAGAGAGAGAGAGAGAGAGAAGATAACTCATTGTGTAAACCATTTACAAATCTAAACAAGTCAGAAGATTTGCTTTAAAACCAGAAACTCTCTGACTACACTGTTTCCAATGCAGCAAAGGAATCTGGGTAAGATATGCAAATGAGGTTCACAATGACTCACCTTTTTTCTTTTAGCCTGCTTTTTAAAGACAGACTTCCCTTTATGCCATAGGATTGCTGCATTACACAGCTTTTATGCTTAGCTAGGGTTAGTACAGTGATTCTAACCAATCCCAGGACAGCTGTTTCATGGTTTTGCCACTCATCAGCTGGGAGTTGGTTAAATCACTGCTTGGTAAAGTTCATTTCTGGGGGAAATTCAACAACAATTAAAATTAAAAATTAAATGTCCTGGGATTGGTTAGAATCACTGTACTAACCATAGCTAAGCATAAAAGCTGTGTAATGCAGCAGCGCTATGGCATAAAGGGAAGTCTGTCTTTAAAAAGCAGGCTAAAAGTAAAAAGGTGAGTCATTGTGAACCTCATTTGCATATCTTACCCAGATTCCTTTGCTGCATTGGAAACAGTGTAGTCAGAGAGTTTCTGGTTTTAAAGCAAGTCTTCTGACTTGTTTAGATTTGTAAATGGTTTACACAATGAGTTATTTTCTCTATATTTTGTATTTAGTGGAGGATTTTAAACTCACTTTTCGCCTCCCCATAATTTTAATTGTTGTTTTTTATATATATATATATATATATATATATATATATATATATATATATATATATATATATATATATTTATATATATATATATATATATATATATATATATATATATATATATATATATATATATATATATATATTCAAAGGTAGATACAGCGCCTATATGTCCAATATACTGATGTGGTATGTGAGGAATAAAGGATGGGAAAAAGCAAATAAGAACATAGAAAATAAAAGAAAAAATAAAAGAAAAATATATATATTAAAATAAAATAACAATAAAAAGTCCAGCTAAAAATAGCATATAAAATATATGAACTCTGAAACGATGTTCATATGAGTCCTGGAAGTAATATAAATCGTAGTGAATCTCCAGATGTAGTGGTTGTATAGATATAGTTGGTATATAATACCCTTACCAGATCTTACCTCAATCGAATGAGGTAAGTATGCCGCACTGGGGGTATATATAGATGATTGGGTTTCCTCCTTGTATCCTGCTTGTGGTGTTCGTTGACCTCTTGGAGTATGCAGGGATGTGCCTCTGATGATGAATAGATCCCTTGTACTTCCTATGGATTCGTGGTTGGCCTCTTGGAGTGCTCTTTCTGCTCTGGTATTAACTTTCTCCGGCGTGAGGATACCCAGGGAGACACAAAGGAAATATATAGTGTAATACCGTTTATTTTCTTAAAAAAGCATAAAAATACAGTTTATATCGCACTCACATTTGACATCCTCAAACAGTATGAGGTATGTATATGGCACATATAATTTAGAGGAATCCTTTCCACAGGTTAGAATGGGATACAAAATCCCCAGTCACAATTACAGACCTCGCAAAGAATTTGCATACAGCTGTGGTGTATTTCAAAGTAAGCAAAGCAGTGCAGCATAAATGGCACGCAAAGCACCGCTAGTGAGACTAGCTGCAAGGAGGAGCACAATCTTTTCAAAAGACAACAAAATGGAACATAAATTAAAATGTGTATACAAACAAGTCAATTCCCTAACGCGTTTCAAAGGTTTGAATCCTTCTTCTTCAGAGGGTTAGAGGGTTATATATATATAATAGGATGGTTAATAAAATTTGAATAACTTTTTATATAACTCAAGAGAACCTTTTATGAAGCTCAGCATGAATCTGCTATCTTATAATTATATATTTACGTAGAATTGAACAGGTTCTGAATACAATATAGCTTAGTAAACGTTTTTTAAGATAGCTCCTGTTACAAAATATAGTAATATAATGAGTTTGGAGGCACAAGTATAGTAGGATATGTAAAAAAATTGGTGCGGTACTTTGCGAGAGAAACCGCTCTTTAAGTCTCTAGATGACATTTATAGATACCAGAGTACTTTTAGGTTATTGGCGGAAGGGGGGAGGTGGTAACCAGCAGCCACAATAGGAAAAAGCTACCTGTATAATAGTAAGTGGATAATTTAGTCACGTTAGTTCACTCATGAACAATAAAGTAAGTAATAGGTTGTTAAACAAAGTTATCTCATGTTACTTGAAGCTAACAAATATATTATTAGCAATAATACAGTAAAGCTGTAATGACTAAAACAACTGAAAGGAACTTACGCAGCTCGCAGTCTGCACTGAAGATCCGGAAGTGAAATCCTCCAAAGGAAACCGCTACCATGTAGCGGATAAAGAAATAAGTAACACTGTAATCCTCAAAAGATAGCACGTAGTGCCGTAGCCTGTACAGTGGATCAGGCCGCAATACAATATGAGGAAGGATAAAAACGGCAGGAACTACTACCAAAGCTTGATCAATAAAAGTTCAAATTTATTCAGAAATATGTAAAAGTTTAAGCAGAAAACTTTTACATATTTCTGAATACATTTGAACTTTTATTGATCAAGCTTTGGTAGTAGTGCCTGCCGTTTTTCTCCTTCCACATCTAAAAAAAGGGGTCTGCAGCCCTGATACAAATAAGATCTGTTGAGACCTAAATTAGTTAAGAACCAAAATGCAGTTATACCAATATTATAATAGATTAAGATTTATATTCCACTATTTTGAATAGTTAGACCCTATCAATCCGGCATGGGCCCTATGCCCAATGACAGGTGGGACAGTTATGTTATAAATTAGATAGGTCCTAGTGGAAAGATATTATTTGTCCTTAACCGGCATACATGACAATTCTAGTCCCTTAGCAGTATTATATAGTTTACCTATAATTATAGGAGTGCTTATATATCTGCAGACCGAGTAGAGTTAAAAAGAATATTAGAAGGGAATATTTAAGAAAACTGCAACTTTGTTAAGCCTATGATCAGGACATTGGGAGACAAAAAAGTGATCACAAAATGTGCTCTTTATATTCTCACTGTGAAGAATTTAGTTAGAGAAAGAAGCCTCACAAACTAAAAAGACACATCATGGGGGTGTAGTGAAAACTCAGGTACTTTGCATGTACCAGTAAAGCTAAACCTCCTAAGTTCAATAACACATGTTAGGTATGACTTTTACAAGATCCTATGCAAGGAAAGAAGTATATAATAATGGGTATCCTAAAAAAATAAGAAAGATAAGTGACCAACCTTTAGAACTAACATTCCGATTAAACTATAATTAACATGATCCTAAAAGAACACTGTAAAACATTATTTAGCTACTACATGAGCTCTGTGCATTAAACTAGTGTCTGAGCTGTCCCAGACTTAATATATAATAAACAAATATAAGTGTGTAACCATTGGCATTCCTCCAACAATGATAGGTAAATAGAGGAAATTATCCAAATTGAGTTATTTGCTTTTTTGTAGTCATATTTAAGCCTTTTGAAAACAACATTTAACCCCTTAACGACCGACGACGTATGCCATACGTCCTCAAAAAAAAAAGCACTTAACGACCGAGGACGTATGGCATACGTCGTCGGTTAAACAGAGCACTGGAAGCGATCGAAATCGCTTCCAGCTGCTCTAACAGTATTGCAGGCTTGCCTTGAGGTCTAGGCATCCTGCAATACTGTTCCCGAGTGCCGGGACCGGATTGATCACTCCCCCACGAGTGATCACTTCCGGTTTCGCTCCACGTGGAGCCCGGCAGTGTTTCAGAGCATCGGAAGCGATCGGACACGCTTCCGATGCTCTGCTTGTGTGCTAAGTGCCTCGGTGGGTCGAGGCACTTAGTTAGTTATAAAAAAAAACGTATAAAATAAAAAAAAAGCCCTAAATAGCCCCCCCTCCCCCTTCACTAGGCATCCAAGATGGTGATGCCCAGTGCATCATGGGGCCTCTGGGGGTGTCCCTAGCCTGCCTCATCATAGGGGCAAGCTAGGGTCACCCAATCTGAGCCTCCCACCCAAAAAAAAATAATAATAATAAAATACCCCATTTGTCTGATCATGTCAATATTTGTAAATATTGACACTGATCAGTGTGGATCTCCCTCCCTCTCCTCACTTGCGATTTTGTTGGAGAGAGAGAGACCTGTTTTTTTGCAGAGAGAGATTTAATTCTTTTATTTGTTAAAAAAATATAGAACCAAAGGCTCTTTTCAGGGCCATTAACCCCTAGCTTGCCAGTGATCACTATAAATCACTGGCATTAGCATAGCTGCACTTTTTTTTGCTGTCTGTGCATTCTTTTAGGGGTTAATTTTGTTGTTGTAATTTTTTAAAAATCCAGAGGCTCTTTTCAGAACCATTTAGTTAATTTAATTTAATTTTCAGAGCCATTAACCCCTAGCTTGCCAGTGATCGCTATAAATCACTGGCAGTAGCATAGCTGTACTTTTTTACTGTCTGTGCATTTTTTTAGGGGTTAATTTTGTTGTTGTAATTTTTTAAAAATCCAGAGGCTCTTTTCAGAACCATTTAGTTAATTTAAATTAATTGTCAGAGCCATTAACCCCTAGCTTGCCAGTGATCGCTATAAATCACTGGCAGTAGCATAGTTGTACTTTTTTGCTGTCTGTGCATTTTTTTAGGGGTTAATTTTGTTGTTGTAATTTTTTAAAAATCCAGAGGCTCTTTTCAGAACCATTTAGTTAATTTAATTTAATTTTCAGAGCCATTAACCCCTAGCTTGCCAGTGATCACTATAAATCACTGGCAGTAGCATAGCAGTACTTTTTTGCTAGTTTATTTAGTTAATTAATTTAGTTAATTAATTTAATTTAAAAAAATTTAGTACATTTTTTCTGTGACAGATACAAAAATGTCACAGAAAATATATAGTGCTGAGGAGGCGTATGCCATCCTTGCGTCAGAGTCAGATGCCTCTATGTCTGACTCAGACCCCAATTTTGACCCTGCCATATGCTCAGATACATCACTAGATGCATTCTCAACTGATAGTGATGTATCTGTGGCTGCTAGACCCCCTACCAGCCCCCCTGCTAGCCCCCCTGCCAGAAGGAGGCGTGTTGCTGCCATTGCTGCTGAAGAGTGGGTAACACCTCATCTTCAGAGGCCAGATATCCCACCCTTCACAGCAAATGCTGGCATAAATATAGATGTGGCAGGTTTTAGCCCCCAGCAGTTTCTGGAAGTGTTTCTGGGCGATGATGTATTGGGGAACATTGTCGCCCAAACTAATTTATATGCCCATCAGTTCCGTGCTGCAAAGCCTGGAACATATTTGGCAAAGCAGCAATGGGCCCCCATCAATGTGCCAGAATTCAAAAAATTCTGGGCATTGACCATGCTGATGGGCATCATAAAGAAACCCTCCATTCGCTCCTACTGGAGTACTAGCCCCATCTGCTCTACCCCCATTTTCTCCCAGATTATGTTGAGGAAGAGGTATGAAATGATTCTGCATTTCATGCACTTCAGCGACAACAGCCTGTGCCCCCCTAGGGAGCATCCCCAATTTGACAGGCTGTATAAAATCCGCCCCCTGATAACCCACTTTTCTGCCAGGTTTGCAGAGGCTTATACACCTGGAAGGAATATATGCGTTGATGAATCCCTAATGAAGTATAAGGGAAGGCTGTGATTCAAGCAGTTTATTCCTTCCAAGCGCTCCAGATATGGGGTAAAGGTGTATAAGCTCTGTGACAGCGAGAATGGGTATACTCAGGCCTTCCGGGTGTATGAGGGAAAGGATAGCCAACTTGACCCTCCAGGTTGCCCAGAACATATGGGAACCACTGGCAAGATTGTCTGGGACCTGATATTACCCCTAATGAACAAAGGGTATCGCTTGTACTTAGACAATTTTTATACAAGTGTCCTTTTGTATTGCTTTGATACAGTAGCTTGCGGTACAATTAAAAAGAACTGCGCAGGTTTCCCAGGACAGCTTGTACGCACCCGGCTACGAAGGGGGGAGACCTCAGCTCTGCGCCAAGAGGAGCTGTTGGCACTTAAGTACAGAGACAAGAAGGATGTATACCTTCTTACCACCATCCACACAGAGAGGACGGTGGCGGTTTCTGTACGTGGCAGAGCTGAGATCATAAGGAAGCCACTGTGCATCAAGTCTTATAACCGGCATATGGGTGGGGTTGATCTGGCTGATCAGCTGCTGCAGCCCTACCTAATTATGCGGAAGACAAGGGCCTGGTACAAAAAGGTTGCAATTTACCTAATGCAGATTGCAACCCACAACGCTTTTTTGTTGTTCAAAAAAGCAAACCCCAGAGTTAAAAAGACTTTTTTACAGTTTCAGCTCCAGATTATTACGGGGATTTTGTACCATGAGTTGGGGCTACCCATTTTATTTTTAAAATCCCCCCTACTGCCACAAAGCAGAAACCACAAAAAAAAATGCAGAGTCTGTACCAAGAGGGGGAAGAGAAGGGACACCATATATCACTGTCCTGATTGCCCTGGACAGCCTGCACTCTGCATTGGGGACTGCTTCAAGCGGTACCATACAATGGTCAATTTTTAAAAAAATAAATACATTTGCTGTTATATATATATATATATATATATATATATATTTATTTTTTTTTGGTTATGTTTACAGTTAGATTTTTTTTGTTTTTTTTACTTTTACTGTGCCAGATTTTTACATTTCACTACTCTATTTTTTTCTAAAATTGGGCCTGTTTTTTTTAAACCAAAACCCCTGTCAAACCTATGCATGGGGGACATAGGTGTTCTCAGGGTGCCTTGCAGAAAACAACCTGAAGTATGTTTTTGTAATAACTTACAACAGTCTCTCCTAAATCATAGTCAAAAAGCAATGTGTCTGTAAAAATGAAAATTGAAAAATTACCACCATACACTTTCTCCAATTTTTTGGGCTAAAAAGGTTGCTTCAAAGGCATCAAAGCACACCATATACAATACCTTGGGGTGTCAACATTTAAAAAATATACACTTTGAATGCAATAAATAAAAGTGGGGTATGCGATAGACCCCAAACTAAAGATAGGCCTATCAGAAGAAATACTCTCATTTTTAATAACTAAAATCACAAGTCATAAAATTGTAACATAACCTTCCCAAAATCCTGGCAAACCTATGCATGGGGGGCATAGGTGTACTCAGGGTGCCTTGCAGAAAACAACCTGAAGTATTCTTTTGCAATAACTTACAACAATCTTTCCTAAATCATAGTCAAAAAGCAATGTGTCTGTAAAAATGAAAATTGAAAAATTACCACCATACACTTTCTCCAATTTTTTGGGCTAAAACAGTTGCTTCAAAGGCATCAAAGCACACCATATACAATACCTTGGGGTGTCAACATTTAAAAAATATACACTTTGAATGCAATAAATAAAAGTGGGGTATGCGATAGGCCCCAAACTAAAGATAGGCCTATCAGAAGAAATACTCTCATTTTTAATAACTAAAATCATGTAACATAACCTTCCCAAAATCCTGGCAAACCTATGCATGGGGGGCATAGGTGTACTCAGGGTGCCTTGCAGAAAACAACCTGAAGTATTCTTTTGCAATAACTTACAACAGTCTCTCCTAAATCATAGTAAAAAAGCAATGTGTCTGTAACAATGAAAATTGAAAAATTACCACCATATACTTTCTCCAATTTTTTGGGCTAAAACGGTTGCATCAAAGTCATCAAACCACTCCATGTATAATACCTTGGGGTGTCAACTTTTTAAATATAATCACATTTATGGAAAACAAATAAATTGGGTTATGTTATAAGACCCCCAAAAAAGACGATAGGCAAAGAAAATATGTTAAATGTGAAAAAAAATCACAAACACATGTCAGACATTTGGCATTGCACCGCCCAAACAAGCCACCAAACCTATGCATAGGTGGTATCACTGAACTCAGGAGATGTTGGTGACCACATATTGGTGTCTTCTTTGGTAGTAACACATAACAGGAGCTGTGAATCCATGTCTAAAGTACAATGTATGTGAAAAATAACACAAAAAAATGAATGCCCAATAGTTTGACAAAGACTAGTGGGGTATGCGATAGGCCCCAAACTAAAGATAGGCCTATCAGAAGAAATACTCTCATTTTTAATAACTAAAATCATGTAACATAACCTTCCCAAAATCCTGGCAAACCTATGCATGGGGGGCATAGGTGTACTCAGGGTGCCTTGCAGAAAACAACCTGAAGTATTCTTTTGCAATAACTTACAACAGTCTCTCCTAAATCATAGTAAAAAAGCAATGTGTCTGTAACAATGAAAATTGAAAAATTACCACCATATACTTTCTCCAATTTTTTGGGCTAAAACGGTTGCATCAAAGTCATCAAACCACTCCATGTATAATACCTTGGGGTGTCAACTTTTTAAATATAATCACATTTATGGAAAACAAATAAATTGGGTTATGTTATAAGACCCCCAAAAAAGACGATAGGCAAAGAAAATATGTTAAATGTGAAAAAAAATCACAAACACATGTCAGACATTTGGCATTGCACCGCCCAAACAAGCCACCAAACCTATGCATAGGTGGTATCACTGAACTCAGGAGATGTTGGTGACCACATATTGGTGTCTTCTTTGGTAGTAACACATAACAGGAGCTGTGAATCCATGTCTAAAGTACAATGTATGTGAAAAATAACACAAAAAAATGAATGCCCAATAGTTTGACAAAGACTAGTGGTTGAATTAGTGTATGGAAAGTGTTAAAATACCTGCATTTGAAATACCCTAGGATGTCTACTTTTCAAAAATATATGGTTTTATGGGGGTAAATTACATTGGCCGGCTTCAGAAATGTCTTAAATAGAACATGGGTGCATGGGATGTGAAAATGGGAAGTGTAAAAAATGGAATGCGCTTCCTAAAAATAAGGCCTTCTAGCCCCCAGAGAACCCAACACACCTATATATGGGTGGTATCACTGTACTCAGGAGATGTTGTTGAACACATATTGAGGTGTTTTTTGGCAGTAACACATAACAGGAACTGAGAATCCATGCCTAAAGTACAATGTGTGTGAAAAATAACAGAAAAAAATGACTACCCAAACGTTTGACAAAGACTGGTGGTTAAATAAGTTCATGGAAAGTGTGAAAATACCAGCATTTCAAATACCCTAGGGGGTCTACTTCTCAAAAATATATGGTTTTATGGGGGTAAATTTCATTGGCCGGCTTCAGAAATGTCCCAAATAGGACATGGGTGCATGATGACCGATGTGAAAATTCCAAGTTGAAAAACTGGAATGCGCTTCCTAAAAATAAGGCCTTCTAGCCCCCAGAGAACCCAACACACCTATACATGGGTGGAATCACTGAACTCAGGAGATGTTGTTGAACACATATTGAGGTGTTTTTTGGAAGTAACACATAACAGGAACTGAGAATCCATGCCTAAAGTACAATGTGTGTGAAAAATAACACAAAAAAATGACTACCCAAACGTTTGACAAAGACTGGTGGTTAAATAAGTTCATGGAAAGTGTGAAAATACCAGCATTTCAAATACCCTAGGGGGTCTACTTCTCAAAAATATATGGTTTTATGGGGGTAAATTTCATTGGCCGGCTTCAGAAATGTCCCAAATAGGACATGGGTGCATGATGACCGATGTGAAAATTCCAAGTTAAAAAACTGGAATGCGCTTCCTAAAAATAAGGCCTTCTAGCCCCCAGAGAACCCAACACACCTATACATGGGTGGTATCAATGTACTCAGGAGATGTTGTTGAACACATATTGAGGTGTTTTTTGGCAGTAACACATAACAGGAACTGAGAATCCATGCCTAAAGTACAATGTGTGTGAAAAATAACACAAAAAAATGACTACCCAAAAGTTTGACAAAGACTGGTGGTTAAATAAGTTCATGGAAAGTGTGAAAATACCAGCATTTCAAATACCCTAGGGGGTCTACTTCTCAAAAATATATGGTTTTATGGGGGTAAATCTCATTGACCGGCTTCAGAAATGTCCCAAATAGGACATGGGTGCATGATGACCGATGTGAAAATTCCAAGTTGAAAAACTGGAATGCGCTTGCTAAAAATAAGGCCTTCTAGCCCCCAGAGAACCCAACACACCTATACATGGGTGGAATCACTGAACTCAGGAGATGTTGTTGAACACATATTGAGGTGTTTTTTGGCAGTAACACATAACAGGAACTGAGAATCCATGCCTAAAGTACAATGTGTGTGAAAAATAACACAAAAAAATGACTACCCAAACGTTTGACAAAGACTGGTGGTTAAATAAGTTCATGGAAAGTGTGAAAATACCAGCATTTCAAATACCCTAGGGGGTCTACTTCTCAAAAATATATGGTTTTATGGGGGTAAATTTCATTGGCCGGCTTCAGAAATGTCCCAAATAGGACATGGGTGCATGATGACCGATGTGAAAATTCCAAGTTGAAAAACTGGAATGCGCTTCCTAAAAATAAGGCCTTCTAGCCCCCAGAGAACCCAACACACCTATACATGGGTGGTATCAATGTACTCAGGAGATGTTGTTGAACACATATTGAGGTGTTTTTTGGCAGTAACACATAACAGGAACTGAGAATCCATGCCTAAAGTACAATGTGTGTGAAAAATAACACAAAAAAATGACTACCCAAAAGTTTGACAAAGACTGGTGGTTAAATAAGTTCATGGAAAGTGTGAAAATACCAGCATTTCAAATACCCTAGGGGGTCTACTTCTCAAAAATATATGGTTTTATGGGGGTAAATCTCATTGACCGGCTTCAGAAATGTCCCAAATAGGACATGGGTGCATGATGACCGATGTGAAAATTCCAAGTTGAAAAACTGGAATGCGCTTCCTAAAAATAAGGCCTTCTAGCCCCCAGAGAACCCAACACACCTATACATGGGTGGTATCACTGTACTCAGGAGATGTTGTTGAACACATATTGAGGTGTTTTTTGGCAGTAACACATAACAGGAACTGAGAATCCATGCCTAAAGTACAATGTGTGTGAAAAATAACACACAAAAAATGACTACCCAAAAGTTTGACAAAGACTGGTGGTTAAATAAGTTCATGGAAAGTGTGAAAATACCAGCATTTCAAATACCCTAGGGGGTCTACTTCTCAAAAATATATGGTTTTATGGGGGTAAATTTCATTGGCCGGCTTCAGAAATGTCCCAAATAGGACATGGGTGCATGATGACCGATGTGAAAATTCCAAGTTGAAAAACTGGAATGCGCTTCCTAAAAATAAGGCCTTCTAGCCCCCAGAGAACCCAACACACCTATACATTGGTGGTATCACTGTACTCAGGAGATATTGTTGAACACATATTGAGGTGTTTTTTTGGCAGTAACACATAACAGGAACTGAGAATCCATGCCTAAAGTACAATGTGTGTGAAAAATAACAAAAAAATGACTACCCAAAAGTTTGACAAAGACTGGTGGTTGAATTAGTGCATGGAAAGTGTTAAAATTCCAGCATTTGAAATACCCTAGGGTGTCTACTTTTCAAAAATATATGGTTTGATGGGGGTAAATTCCATTGGCCAGCTTCAGAAATGTCCCAAATAGGACATGGGTGCATGATGACCAATGTGAAAATTCCAAGTTGAAAAACTGGAATGCGCTTCCTAAAATTAAGGCCTTTTAGCCCCCAGAGAACCCGACACACTTATACATGGGTGGTATCACTGTACTCAGGAGATGTTGTTGAACACATATTGAGGTGTTTTTTGGCAGTAACACATAACAGGAGCTGAGAATCCATGCCTAAAGTACAATGTGTGTGAAAAATAACACAAAATAATGACTACCCAAAAGTTTGACAAAGACTGGTGGTTGAATTAGTGCATGGAAAGTGTTAAAATACAAGCATTTGAAATACCCTAGGGTGTCTACTTTTCAAAAATATATGGTTTGATGGGGGTAAATTCCATTGACCAGCTTCAGAAATGTCCCAAATAGGACATGGGTGCATGATGACCGATGTGAAAATTCCAAGTTGAAAAACTGGAATGCGCTTCCTAAAATTAAGGCTTTTTAGCCACCAGAGAACCGACACACCTATACATGGGTGGTATCACTATACTCAGGAGATGTTGTTGAACACATATTGAGGTGTTTTTTGGCAGTAACACATAACAGGAACTGAGAATCCATGCCTAAAGTACAATGTGTGTGAAAAATAACACAAAAAAATGACTACCCAAAAGTTTGACAAAGACTGGTGGTTGAATTAGTGCATGGAAAGTGTTAAAATACCAGCATTTGAAATACCCTAGGGTGTCTACGTTTCAAAAATATATGGTTTTATGGGGGTAAATTCCATTGGCCAGCTTCAGAAATGTCCCAAATAGGACATGGGTGCATGATGACCGATGTGAAAATTCCAAGTTGAAAAACTGGAATGCGCTCTCTAAAAATAAGAGCTTTTAGCCCCCCGAGAACCCGACACACCTATACATGGGTGGTATCACTGTACCCAGGAGATGCTGCTGAAGACATATTAGGGTGTTATTTGGCAGTAACCCTTAATATTATCAGTAAATGTATTCTTAAATTGCTATTTTGTCAAAAAATCAAATTATTTTTTTTCCCCCCAAACTTTGGCATAGATTGGTGGTAAAATGGTTGCATGAAAAAAGTCAAAATACCCCAAGTTTAATACCTTAGGTTGTCTTCTTTTAAAAATATATATACATTTGAAGGATTATTCAGGGATTCCTGACAGATATTGGTGTTACAATGTAACTATCGCCAATTTTGAAAAAACATGGTTTTGAAATAGCAAAGTGCTACTTGTACTTATTGCCCTATAACTTACAAAAAAAGCAAAGAACATGTAAACATTGGGTATTTATAAACTCAGGACAAAATTTAGAAACTGTTTAGCATTGGTATTTTATGGTGGTTGTAGATGTGTAAGAGATTTTGGGGCTCAAAGTTAGAAAAAGTGCATTTTTTTCATTTTTTCCTTACATGATGAAAATAATCATATCTTTAGAAAGTCCATTTAATGGCGAGAAAAACAGTATATAATATGTGTGGGTACAGTAAATGAGTAAGAGGAAAATTACAGTTAAACACAAACATCGCAGAAATGCAAAAATAGCCTTGGTCCCAGATGGTCAACAAATTGAAAAGTGGTCTGGTCACTAAGGGGTTAAATGGCTTTTGAGGTTACCCGTATGTATTAAAAAAATATATATATAAATAGACCATGCCCTCTATATTGTTGAGGTTTAGAAAATCTCAACCTGTCAAGCTAATTGTAACATTACAGCAAGAAAATAAGGGACAACTCGTCTAAATACAGTGTAAAGTACTAAAAGAAAAAACACATATGCAAGCATAACTTAATGTGGGATACCATTTTACAACATATGAGATTATAAGGAACATTATCATAACACATGGTTAGTAATTATAATACAATATCAGTACTCCTGCATGAGGAACGTTTTAAGTACATGGTGAATAGGCATTACAGTGAGAGTCCGGAACAAGGTAATCAGCGTATGGGCTAAAGTAGTTTAACAATTTTCAGGCTCATGTACCTGAAGCCTAACCAATACCGGACTTGTGGGTTATAGGTGTTAAATAACTGTAGGTCAGCCTCAAACCACGGATCCAACATGAGAGCTTTCCTAGGATTGTTACATGGCTGCAGGACACATCTAGTTTCCGAGCTTTTGTATAGGCCGACTCCTCCATACATTTGAGAGTTCCAAGTAAGTCCTCGCCATTCCCATCATTCAGTGAGCCTGAACTAGCCATGCTCTTCCACTCTAGATACTTCATATATGCTGGCAGCTTCTGAGGCTTAGCCGATGGGTCACTCAGCTCTCCCATAGTGAGATGCGCCAGTTGCGTCAATTGATTAGATGCCGGTGACTGCAGGAAGCAGGCAGCACGATCTGTTGGTCCCAATACGGTGACCGATGCTCTCCAGGAACTCCCGCGATCAGCATCAATCACATAAAGCAAACCGGACCCACACTCTGCATCGGGCAAGGTCCGGCCCAGCAAAGTTACGTGTCGCACAGGAACATTAGCCTCCTCAGCTTTAGTTCCATCTACATCGTTTAGGGGAGCTGACACAGCCAACATCAGGACTCTGCATAGTTCATTCTCCAGTTCAGTGAAATGGCGATGTAAGACATCCTGTATCTCAGCCTCCCATACATCTAACACAGCTATAATCGCCATAGGTGTGAGTGTTCTGAAAAGTTTAGAGAGCTACTCTGTAGGTTTGTGGAGCCTTAATTTGACAAAGGCCGCGTGGCCCAAATAAGGAGCATAGGCAGGATGAATGAGCTTGAGGTTTGTTTCCAAATGCTGATTTGAAATAGGTTCTTGATGACATAAGAAAGTTAAGTTTAGAGCTTTTTTCCCCTAAAATCGGTAAAATGGCTCATAAATTTTAAATTAATGTCAGGAGTGCCTCTGAAACACAACCTGCCACTCTGGCTGTAGGCTCCGCCCCCCCATTTTTTAATATTTTATCTGAAATTCCTGTTAGCGAAGGAATTAATGTACTAGACCATGTCGATTGTGCACTGATATTCCATTAAAAAGAAAAAATTTACAGCTATTTTTCAAATTCGGTATCTTGGACCTGTTGAAAACTCATTTTTTTCTGTTTTCTGTGGGACTTTGTGGCTGTTTACATTTTTTTTAATGTTAAATTGAAATAATTCACTTACGCGTTGATTTATTACAATGGCGTATTTGTCATTTCAAAAATGTTATTTATGAAATGATTTAAAATAATATGAAAATTAATTGCACTCATGTCCTGAATTAATATTATAGGTTAAGTGAAAAAATTATAATATTAATAATAATTCAAGCATATTAGACATTCATCATAAATAGTAAATTAATTGTCAAATCTTACTTTTGTATCTTTTACTTTTGCGTAGATATCTGAAAAGCTTTGTGAGAGCTTTGAAACTGAAAAAAACCCACAAGTTGCTTTCCATTAATAACCATAGAATTTGTTAAAAATGTTGTCTGGGACATTGATTCTAACAGAGTATTCTGTTAGATAAATTGACAATATCTACAATTAGAGAGCTAGCAACCTACCCATGGTCTCTCAGTCTCTCTAGCTTAACCAGTTCCTATATTATTCTAAAAAGAGGTCCATTAAATATAGGATGGACAAGTGAGTCTCATATGAAGAGTGGTCATTTTTACACAGCTTATGTCAGCCTGTTTTACATTACTCAGGGCTCCTGCTGGGCTTATACATTTAACAGATCACTTGTAGACATAGGTTGTCTCTGAAATTTTTTTAACGATGAGCATAATCATAGGGAATAGGCTTTAAGGCATGTTATATTAATGACTCTAGAAATGTTTTGTCTATGTCCCTTAAACTTATAAATATCACATCTGTATTTTATTCTTTGTATGATTAACACTTATTCAAATTATAACGCATTTAAAGCCAAAGACAGATAAATTATTTATTTTTTTAAATATGATCTTATTCTCTTCCAAGATCAAAAAAATGTGATTAAATATTAACAGAAGTACAATATAAGAAAAAAAAATGTTTTTTTGATGTCCAAGAAATAGTTTTAAATATGCTAATTCCATTTCCTATTAACATATAACAAAAGACCAATTAGTAAAGAAGAACAATAGAAACATTTCTTCCTTTGTTCAGGCACATTTGTTTTACAACATAATTCATATTCACTGGAATTTGCAGTTATCTTTCTTCCTATTTTATAATCTCAGCATGCATCATACAGCTCAAGATTTAACACCTCTAAGCTGAACATCTGTTAATCTAGTTTCTTAATAAAATGAAATCACGCATAATTCTACTGTGGCCACTAAGTTTAAAAATAAATAAATAAATGACTACAGCTGCTGTATTTTGTACTGAAAGAAATTTATAAACAGTGCATAAATATATGTTAATGAATATGGATGTAATATATATATATATATATATATATATATATATATATATATATATATACACACAGCACATAGGAGGTCTGGCACTCTTTTGCAAGCACACAATAAAAATGGAATGGAGTAAGTTATGATCCAGCCTAGAATTGAACCTGGGACCTATTTCTATTTCTGCTGCTGTTCTTTCCACAGCCTGCTGACTTAGGCTCTGTTTGCTTCAACTTTGGCTCTCTGGCTCCACCTGCCTACCAGCTGTAACAAATCATATAATCAGCAGCCTGCTATATTAGGGGGGCTTGCTTTCAATTCTAGGCCTTGACATTGAGTGTTGCACTCTGACAGAGCCTCTGCTCTAGATTCCTGTTTGAATTTAGCTTTGTTGGATTTCCTGGTGCCTGATAACTGCTTCATTTTGAGACTACTCTTCTGGATTTTCCCTTGGCACTGTGTTTCATTTCTAGACTGATTTCCTGGAAATTGACCTTGACTAATTATCTGATATTTCCTAAGGACTGCCTCAGAGTTCCAGTCTACAGTCTATGCAAGTATCCTGCCTGTTACTACAACGTTACCAGTCTACAGCCTATGCAAGTATCCTGGCTGTTATTACAAAGATCAAAGATCTGCATTCCTGCCTGTTACTACAAAGTTATCAGTCTACATCCTATGCAAGCATCCTGCCTGTTATTACAAAGATCTGCATTCCTGCCTGTTACTACAAAGTTACCAGTCTACAGCCTATGCAAGTATCCTGCCTGTTATTACAAAGAACTGCATTCCTGTCTGTTACTACAGAGTTCCAGTTTACAGCCTATCCTCACATCTATCTGCTGTTACAACATTACTTGTCTAGAGCATAACTGCATTCCTGCCTCTTACTAAAGAGTTCCAGTCTACAGCCTATGCAAGTATTCTGTCTGTTATTACAGTTACCTGATTACAGCATCTCTTCATATCCTGCCTGTTACTGCCAAGTTCTGATCTACAGCATATCTACGTATCTGGCCTGTTATTGCCAAGTTTCTTGTCTACAGTTTATTTACATTTTTGCCTGATTTAAGGCTGTCTAAACCAAGTTACTTTGTATTCTTGACTACACAGAGACTTTGCCTTTTATCTAGTTTGCATCTCTCTGCATTGCTAATTAACCTATCAATAAAACCTTCACCTTTATTTTGTAAAACCCTTGTACCTGTTTAATTATGCCAAAAAGGAAAGACTCACGCAGACAAAACACAACTTTAATGGGACAGTCTACCATAGAATTGTTATTGTTTTAAATGATAGATAATCCCTTTATTACCCATTCCCCAGTTTTGCATAACCAACACTGTTATATTAATATACTTTTTACCTCTGTGATTACCTTGTATCTAGGAACCTTCTTCCAGCCCCCTGATCACATGACTGTGACTGTTTATTATCTATTGTCTTAAATCTAGCATTGTTTTGTGCTAAATCTTAAATAACCCCCTGTCCATGAACACAGTGTTATCTATATGGCCCACGTGTACTTTCTGTCTCTTTGTGTTGAAAAGAGATTTATAAAGCATGTAATAAGAGGCAGCCCTCAAAGGCATAGAAATTAGCATATGAGCCTACCTATGTTTAGTTTAAACTAAGAATACCAAGAGAAAAAAGCAAATTTGATGATAAAAGTAAATTGGAAAGTTGATTAAAATTAAAAGTCATATCTGAATAATGAAAGTTTAATTTATACTAGACTGTCCCTTTAACCTCAGAACCTGACACCTCTGCACAACAGCTTCCAACACCTGAACCTGCTCCCTTGAAGAGTGTAACAAATGGTGATAGCCCCACGTCAATGTCTCTTCCTCCATAGGTCCCTAACCTACAGCCAATCAATGCATGCCTTCAACCAAATACAATGCACTCTCAAACTGGACTGGGTACACATCTTATGACCTTGTAAAACTCACAGCCCTGGGTGCTCACCAGTACTTTAAAGATACACAGATGAGAGGGCACTACTAAGCAAAAAAGTAGTAATAAAAAAAACTTTAGTAGACTTGATAATCTAGAAAAAAAATATTTATATATATTAAATGATATAATATATAACAAGAAAGATATATACACTAACATTTTTCAGATGGGAATGGGTTAATCTCTAATTTATTAAGATGCACTTCAGGACGACAATACACAATAAAATTAATTTGATGTGATGTCAAGACGATAATTTTACAGTTAAAGTTATTCTATAATGTACAATTAATAAAGACCACTGTCATGTCGTGTAGCGAGGAAAAGGACTACCAAAATGTGATTAGCAAGGGAATGAGTTATTCCTTAAGTTTCGGATGCACTTCCAGACATTACTTCACAGTTAATGTGGTTCAATAATACACATTGAAATAGAACACCACTTTCATTCAACCTTAAAACTTTTACAATTGTCTGACACAAACTAACACACTAAAAAGTCACTGAAAGGTGACGTCTCCCCAGACGTTTATAAAAAGTGGATACTGGGTTAACTACCACCAACTTAAAAATGTTCCAGAACAGAAACTTCTCAGAATCCGTTCAAGCGAACACAGACCCAGTCTCTTGAGACACAATTGTATCAATATATGATCTTGTAAAATAATTATCTAGTGATGTTGCACTATCGCAAAAATCTTCTTACCTCTGTACGGACATGAACCGGCTAGTAGATACGTCACACTCTGTGTGGATGATTTCTATAGTTGCGCAAGTAGTACTATTGCCAGAATTTGTATAGATGGCTACCTTCGGGGGGGAGGGGGGGGTCTTCTTTACCTCTGCCTTTCAGTAGATATAGTATGCAGGGTCCCGACCTTCTCCTTTGGTTACCGCCTTTGTTTTCAAAGATCGTCCGTTCCACTGAACTGAGTGTATGATGACTCCGGAGCTGCTGTTAGAATCAGACTGACACTGCCTTCTACGCGTTTTACCTGTATATGGTGAAACACATAGAAAAAGCCCATATATGGGTGAAAAAGCCCATATACGGGTGAAACATGTAGGAGGTGTCAGTTAGTCTGATTCTAACAGCAGCTCTGGAAGCATCATCCACTCTGTTTCAGTGGAACAGACAATCTTTAAAAACAAAGATCCTGAAGTGCATCTTAATAAATTAGGGATTAACACATTCCCATCTGAAAAAAACATATTTTGTTAGTGTGTTTCTGCATTGCATATATCTTTTTCGTTATAAATTATACCACTCAATATATATATTTTTTTAGATTATCAAGTCTACTTAGGGTTTTTTATTATTATTATTTTTTAAGTACACTTTTTCTTAGTAGCGCCCTCTTAACTCTGTATCTTTAAAGTTTGTTGTTTCTCCTATCTAGGAAGGAGGTAGGAATTCAAGAGTGGCCTGAGAGTAGGGTTCTTGCGCTTCACTTTATATACTTTTAAACAAATACCCTTGCTCACCAGTACTCACAGGCAGCTGCACAGCTTTCAGGGGCTTAGTCAGTTAACTCCAGACAAGCCTTTTACTTTGCAGCCCATAGGCAAAATTACAAAATTATTAAAGGGACAGTCTAGTCAAAATTAAACTTTCATGATTCAGATAGGGCATGCAATTTTAAACAACTTTCCAAATTACTCTCAATCGCGATTTACGCTAGAATGATTACCGCGACTTCAGAGCTTTGGTTAACTGTTTCAGAAACATAAAGGATGCACAAACACATCAACATACATTATAAAGTATACTTACACTCACTATTTAATAAAAATGATTCAATAATAATATTGCACACAAAAGTTATAAAGGCTCAAAGATAGGTCTCAGGTGTTTGAAAATAAAAAGGCATTCAAAGGGCTTTAGGACTTCTATGGGGGAATACGTGAATGTGCACTCAATATTCTAACTTTGTCTTTTTGCGCTAGTCAGGTTACACAGAGAGAGCGAAAACAGTTTACTTTCAACTCATAATATGAGTGCAACCTAACAAGCGCAAACATCTTGCTTCTAGCTTAATTAACACTCAAGCGGAAGTGATAATTTGTGCTTCACTCATATCTGGGCCTAAATGTTTAATATATGTACTAAATGTACTATATGTGCTAAATTTACCTACCACTACTTTTTACATGCAAGGTAACAGTGTACATTTCATTATAATTACCTCAAATAATAAAACATGAAGTATTTTCTTGCATTCTGCATAATGATATTTTGGAAACCATTTTTTATTTGGGGATATTTGAGGTAACATAAGGCCTAATCAGCATGACCTTTTCACAATGCTGAACTTTAAAATGACAAATAGTGCAAAAAGAAAGTGATCTGATGTGTTAGAGGATTTTATTATTTCACTTTTATTTGCATATACCTTTGTGTTTCAACCCTGCATGGGGGTTAAACACATAGGTAAGGTCTGACCCAGTGCAGCAGTGCACTACTAGGAACTAACTAAACACATCTGGTGAGCCAATGACATGAGGTATATGTGTGTAACCACCAATCACTAGTTAGGTCATGTTAGTACATTACTGATGCTCTTTTAATAAAGGATACCACATGAATAAAGACAAATTTGATAATAGAAGTGAACTGAAAAGTCTCAGACCCTTTGTTGCTTAAGACAATTCATGGTCATCATTTGCATTGATTTTCAGTGCGGATTTTGTCATTCTGGGCACCCCCTACACAAGGGGACTGCATTTCATACACATGGATTGGAGCCAGGGGCAGAACTACAATTTGTGCAGCAGGTGCAGTGGCACCAGGGCCCAAGTGATGTGGTGCAGAGTGTATATAATCCTATTGTATTATTTAGTGCAGGTTGCAAGTCCATCTCTCTATCCTTAAAAGGAATCTACAGCGCAGCGCATGTATTAATACTATTGCTTACTACCTTTGGCAGGGGTCCAACAAAATGTTCGCACCAGGGCCCTCTGTCGAGTAAGTCCGCTACTGATTGGGCCAATATTTTTTACATTGGTACATCTGGTGAGCAGTGTTCCCTCTAAGACCAATTGTGTTTGCAGCCCAGCAGTGAAACAGATAATTAGGTAACTGCACCGTGTAATTAGCAAACACTGCACAATGCAGGCTGCAAGGTATGGCTATCTTATTAACTGTTTCACTGCTGGGTCACACACAAAACTGGTCCTGGAGAGAACAATGCTGGTGAGTCCTGGTTAAATGTGTTTGACTTGATTGTGCAGTGTTGGGTAAAAGGGGTTTGGTATTAAAAGAAGGGAGGCAGTATTTTTTTTCTATAATTCATCCTTACAGCAAATCAGTCGTAATGTCACATTTTTATATTGCTGCCTACATTTTTTAACAGGTGGTTTGTAGTGTCTGAAGTTATATAAAAATAAATGTCATTCAAAATGAAATATCATCCCAAATAAAGTTTGTGTACTGTATTTTAAAATCCTCTGTATGACACTTGGTTTGGGCCAGATTTATCAAAAGTTCCAGCTGCAGGCTCGCATAAGCGAATTTGCAGCCGAGAGCTAATAAGCAGCAGTTATCAGACCACTGCTTCTTAACCCACTAAGCCACTTGTTATGCAGCCTATCTAAATCCCCCCAGACTTTTCCAACCAGAGAGATTGAAAGCCCATGCTCATGTACAATTGGCTGCGTGCAAGCAGGGAGTTATATTCCACACTAGTTGCAGTGTGGAAAGTTAAATACAGGACACAATGCCAGACGGACAGGGGCAAAGATATCCGCTCCTGTTCACCGGACTTTGATAAATCTTGCCCAAAACTTAACTTTAAAAATCATATATGTACTCACAAATTAAAGGGATTCTAAACCCAAATTTTTTCTTTAATGATTCAGATAGAGCATGCCATTTTAAGCAACTTTCTAATTTACTCCTAATATCAATTTTCTTTGTTCTCTTGCTATCTTTATTTAAAAAGCAGGAATTTAAAGCTTAGGAGCAAGCCCATTTTAGCTTCAGCACCCTGGATAGCGCTTGCTTATTGGTGGCTACATTCAGTGGCGTAGCGTGGGGGGCCACAGGGGCAATGGCCCCGGGCGCATAATAATGGGGGGCGCAAAAGGTCTTGAGTCACTCTGTCTACTACTCTCAAATCAATCAATGCAAGTGTGAAATTTAGTCTGTCTGAGTCTGACTTGTCATGGTCTGTGAGTCTGTGCCGCCGGCGCCTCCTGTAAGTGTAGCACTGTGTATGTAATCTACTTATTAGTTGACTCTTATCCGACTCTGTCTGTCCACTCCAAACGTTACCTCCTGGCTCCTGCTGTGCTGCAGTCTACAGTTTATGATACTAGTACTGCGGGTCCTGACTCCTCCCACTCCCAGCGCGCAGGTCAAGAGGGACAGAGAGAGCAAGAAGTGGAGGAAGAGCCTGAGGACTGTCTCTAGCGTGTCATGCCTGGTGCCTGCCCTGCTGCCCGTGAAGCCTGGTAAGTAATTTGGGGAGCCGGGAGGAGAGGAAAGGGATGTCAGTGGCAGCGGCTTAGACTGGGGTTTGATTGGGGATGGGGTCGGGGGGGGGGGATCACCTGGCTGCAGAGCAGACCATAGCCTGGGTACGAAGACCCCTCTGTACCTACCTCAGCACTGTGACTTGTGGGGCACTGGGGCACAAACAGCTGCATACACATGGACATGGCTGAAGCCTGGAAATGGGACTTGCTGCAGCTATTTATATATATTGTCCCCTTAGTTAGTAATAGTCTCAGAGGAAGCAGCCATCATATAAATGCATTGCTGCTCAATCAAGGAAGGACAAGGGGATACTATATTTATCTATCTGTGCACCAGCATGGATTTAGAATTTTACACAAAAATTATACATTATAAAAAAATCTTCTAACCAAATGACCCTTTAGCTACAAAGCAATATATGATATTAATATCATCATTCCAGCAATTATGTAATTTTATGCCAATACAGGTGGAAAAAAAAATCATACATGTATAAGAAAACATTTTTTTAGAATTGGTTTTAAATAAATATTTTATTTAATTATAAACAAATATTTAGAAGGCGAAAGCTTTCACCTTCTACATATTTGTTTATAATTAAATAAAATATTTATTTAAAACCAATTGTAAAAAAATGTTTTCTTATACATGTATGATTTTACAGTGTTTGTATTGTGTTATAGATCATGACTCAGTAAGAGACAATGAGACTTAACAACTATTAATATATAATATGGACTCATTTTGTCCCCACAATATTTCTATTCTGATAACATAGAAAACAAACTGCTGTTTGCAAGTCAAACCCCATGCTGTTGGCTCATTACTTGTGGATCAGCTTCATTTTCTTTTTTTTTAAGTTTCTTTTATTATAATAGTTACTTCTATAGTCACATTGGCTTAGTTCCTATGGTATTTTTGGTTGAAGAGATAGCTAGGTAAGTGTCTGGAGCGCTACATGATCGAAAATAGTGCTGCCGTATAGTGCCCTTGCAAATGGATAACATTATTGCAAAAAGGCTGCCATATAGTGCTCCAGACATGTGCAGGCTCCTGAGCTTATATCCTTTCAATTCAACTAAAGATACCAAGAGAATGAAGACAATTTGAAAATAAAAGTAAATTAGAAAGTTGCTTAAGATTGCATGCTCTATCTGAATTATGAAATAAAATGTTTGGGTTTCATGTCCCTTTAAAGGAACAGTAAAGTTAAAATTAAACTTCATGACTTTGGTAGAACATGTGATTTTAACAACTTTCCATTTTTCTTCTGTTATCTAGTTTGCTTCATTCTCTTATTATCCTTTGAAGAGTATACCTAGGTAGGCTTAGTAGAAGTTCACTACTGTGAGCTAGCTGCTGATTGCTGGCTGCACTGCACATGTATGCCTCTTGTCATTGGATTACTAAAATGCTCAGCTAGCTCACAGTAGTGCATTGCTTCGTATTCAACAAAGGACACTAAGATAATGAGGCAAATTTAATAATAGAATATGAAATATCTCTTTCATCAAAGCAATATTTAGCGCTCCACTTGTAATCTGGCTCTTTGATGGGTAGTGGTTTCAAGTAAAAATTCAGCTATTTCATATACATATACACAAAATAAACCTAGAGGAACAGGTTCTCATATATTTTATACTGTGCTGCTAGTAAAATAAGTAATCAGAAATAGGTTAATTTAAGTTTATTAACTGACTAACATTACTGCTTTAATTACTGTTTAATATATATAGACAGAAAGAGACATACAGATAGACAGACAGAGACAATTGGTAAAAAGTTACACTGCATAAATACCTTACGTTCATAATATTTTTTTTTATTTTTTCAAATATATATACCCCAATTGTTCACACTACTACTCTTCTATATGAGTTTGAGAATATTTTCCAAATATGTTCCTGAGGGTGTGTACATGTTTGAGTTTATTTTCCCCCCACAAATATATATATATATATATATATATATATATATATATATATATATATATATATATATCTCGATTTCTGACATTTAATTAAATTACTATATGACATATAGTAAAATACACAATATTGCTCTTTATATTACAGAAACCTGCTAATGTGTGTGTATTGTGTTATGAAACATGAGATTCCAACCATGAGTGAGTGTGTGTATATATCTGTATATTTTTATATATATATATATATATTATATGTATCTATATATTTATATATATTATATGTACCCTACTGCTGGAAGAGACTCAGTCAGTGCTAATGGGTTAGGGGGGCGCAATTCTTACATTGCCCTGGGCGCTGACAACCCACGCTACGCCACTGGCTACATTTAGCAAACCAATAAGCAAGCATAACCTAGGTTCCCAAACAAAAATGGTCCGGCTCTTAAAGGGACACTAAACCCAAATGTTTTTCTTTCATGATTCAGATAGAGCATGCAATTTTAAGCAACTTTCTAATTTACTCCTATTATCAATTTTTCTTTGTTCTTTTGCTATCGTTATTTAAAAAGCAGGAATGTGATGCATTGGAGCCGGTCCATTTTTGGTTGAGAACCTGGGTTATGCATGCTTATTGGTGGGTAAATGTAACCCTCCAATAAGCAAGCGCTATCCATGGTGCTGAACCTAAAATGGGCTGGCTGCTAAGATTTCCATTCCTGCTTTTAAAATAAGATAGCAAGAGAACGAAAAAAGATTGATAATAGGAGTAAATTAGAAAGTTGCTTAAAATGTCATGCTCTATCTGAATCATGAAAGATTTTTTTTGGGTTTAGTGTCCCTTTAAGCTTTACATTCCTGCTTTTTAAATAAAGATAGCAAGAGAACAAAGAAAAAATAATAATAGGAGTAAATTAGAAAGTTGCTGAAAATTGCATGCTCTTTCTGAATCATTAAAGAATAAAATTGGGTTTAGTGTCCCTTTTTAAGGAGGTAGTTTTTCTCTATGTACATAAGTGGCCCTGATATATGGATTGCTTTTCCTCAAATCAGCATGTAATTAATAAAACAATAGAAGAAAGGACGTAGCGTACTTCTACATACACCTTGTAAACCTCCAAATACATTCACCTGAGCTATATTTAAAGGGACAGTCTAGTCAAAATTAAACTTACATGATTCAGATAGGGCATGTGATTTTTAACAACTTTTTAATTCACTTTTATTATCAAATTTGCTTAGTATTCTTAGTTGAAAACTATTTCTAGGTAGGCTCATATGATAATGTCTAAGCTGTTGAAGACTGCCTCTTATCTGAATACATTTGACATTTGTTCACAGCTAGAGGGCATTAGTTAACGTGTGCTATCTATAACATTGTGGTGACGCCCATGGAGTTATTTTTAAGTCAGCAAGGATTGGCTAAAATGCATGTCTGTCAAATGAACTGAAATAAGGGGGCAGTTTGCAGAGGCTTGGATACAAGGTAATGACAGAGGTAAAACGTATATTAATATCACTGTGTTGGCTGTGCAAAACTGGGGAAAGGGTAAGAAAGGGATCATCTATCTTTTTAAAGAATAAATATTCTAGAGTAGACTGTCCCTTTATGTTCCTTTCAATTGCAAACCTGATCTTAAAGAAATATCCCAGACAAGTGCTCCAGTTAGCAAAAGCTTTTAATAGTTTAAAGTAAAATACAATAATGTTAAAAATCTTCAAAATAATAGACACAACAGTCACTCAGGGCTACAAACCGTTGACTTGTAGACAAACAGTGTATCTACAATTGTAACTAAGGATGGCTGTGAATTGTTTCAAGGTAATATCTGATATTTTACCAGCGAATGTAGTTCCTTCCAATACACTCTGCCTCTCACTAACTAAAAAAAAAAGACGACATATGTTTCCCCACTTGCTTGTGGCATTTTTAAAGGTAATCTGTCCTCATGTACACATATGCAGAGTTATCACTCCTTAGTCTATCAATATCTTACAATTCATTAGAAATGAGTGTTGAATTAAAGTGACATTGTACACTAGATTTTTCTTTGCATACAATTATTTATATAGCTCATCTGGGAGTGTTTTTGTAACAATGTATAGTTTTGCTTATTTTTAAATAATATTGTGCTGTTTTTCAGACTCCTAACCAAGCCCCAAAGTTTTAGATATACTGATGTCTATAAAACATAATTTATGTAAGAACTTACCTGATAAATTCATTTCTTTCATATTAGCAAGAGTCCATGAGCTAGTGACGTATGGGATATACATTCCTACCAGGAGGGGCAAAGTTTCCCAAACCTCAAAATGCCTACAAATACACCCCTCACCACACCCACAAATCAGTTTAACGAATAGCCAAGAAGTGGGGTGATAAGAAAAAGTGCGAAAGCATAAAAAATAAGGAATTGGAATAATTGTGCTTTATACAAAAAAATCATAACCACCACAAAAAGGGTGGGCCTCATGGACTCTTGCTAATATGAAAGAAATGAATTTATCAGGTAAGTTCTTACATAAATTATGTTTTCTTTCATTAATTAGCAAGAGTCCATGAGCTAGTGACGTATGGGATAATGACTACCCAAGATGTGGATCTTTCCACGCAAGAGTCACTAGAGAGGGAGGGATAAAATAAAGACAGCCAATTCCGCTGAAAAATAATCCACACCCAAAAAAATTTAAATTGATAATGAAAAAAACTGAAAATATAAGCAGAAGATTCAAACTGAAACAGCTGCCTGAAGAACTTTTCTACCAAAAACAGCTTCAGAAGAAGAAAACACATCAAAATGGTAGAATTTAGTAAAAGTATGCAAAGAAGACCAAGTTGCTGCTTTGCAAATCTGATCAACCGAAGCTTCATTCCTAAACGCCCAGGAAGTAGAAACTGACCTAGTAGAATGAGCTGTAATCCTTTGAGGCGGAGTTTTACCCGACTCGACATAAGCATGATGAATTAAAGATTTCAACCAAGATGCCAAAGAAATGGCAGAGGCCTTCTGACCTTTCCTAGAACCGGAAAAGATAACGAATAGACTAGAAGTCTTTCGGAAAGTCTTAGTAGCTTCAACATAATATTTCAAAGCTCTAACTACATCCAAAGAATGCAAAGATTTCTCCTTAGAATTCTTAGGATTAGGACATAATGAAGGAACCACAATTTCTCTACTAATGTTGTTGGAATTCACAACCTTAGGTAAAAATTCAAAAGAAGTTCGCAACACCGCCTTATCCTGGTGAAAAATCAGAAAAGGAGATTCACAAGAAAGAGCCGATAATTCAGAAACTCTTCTGGCAGAAGAGATGGCCAAAAGGAACAAAACTTTCCAAGAAAGTAATTTAATGTCCAATGAATGCATAGGTTCAAACGGGGGAGCTTGAAGAGCCCCCAGAACCAAATTCAAACTCCAAGGAGGAGAAATTGACTTAATAACAGGTTTTATACGAACCAAAGCTTGTACAAAACAATGAATATCAGGAAACAATCTTTCTGTGAAAAAGAACAGAAAGAGCAGAGATTTGTCCTTTCAAGGAACTTGCAGACAAACCTTTATCTAAACCATCCTGAAGAAACTGTAAAATTCTCGGAATTCTAAAAGAATGCCAGGAAAAATGATGAGAAAGACACCAAGAAATATAAGTCTTCCAGACTCTATACTATACCTCTCTAGATAAAGATTTACGAGCCTGTAACATAGTATTAATCACAGAGTCAGAGAAACCTCTTTGACTAAGAATCAAGCGTTCAATCTCCATACCTTTAAATTTAAGGATTTGAGATCCTGATGGAAAAAAGGACCTTGCGACAGAAGGTCTGGTCTTAACGGAAGAGTCCACGGTTGGCAAGAAGCCATCCGGACAAGATCCGCATACCAAAACCTGTGAGGCCATGCTGGAACTACCAGCAGAACAAACAAGCATTCCTTCAGAATCTTGGAGATCACTCTTGGAAGAAGAACTAGAGGCGGAAAGATATAGGCAGGATGATACTTCCAAGGAAGTGACAATGCATCCACTGCTTCCGCTTGAGGATCCCTGGATCTGGACAGATACCTGGGAAGTTTCTTGTTTAGATGAGAGGCCATCAGATCTATTTCTGGAAGTCCCCACATCTCAACAATCTGAAGAAATACCTCTGGGTGAAGAGACCATTCGCCCGGATGCAACGTTTGGCGACTGAGATAATCCGCTTCCCAATTGTCTATACCTGGGATATGAACCGCAGAAACTAGACAAGAGCTGGATTCCACCCAAACGAGAATTTGAGATACTTCTTTCATAGCTAGAGGACTGTGAGTCCCTCCTTGATGATTGATGTATGCCACAGATGTGACATTGTCTGTCTGAAAACAAATGAATGATTCTCTCTTTAGAAGAGGCCAAGACTGAAAAGCTCTGAAAATTGCACGGAGTTCCAAAATATTGATCAGTAATCTCACCTCCTGAGATTCCCAAACCCCTTGTGCTGTCAGAGACCCCCACACAGCTCCCCAACCTGTAAGACTTGCATCTGTTGAAATTACAGTCCAGGTCGGAAGAACAAAAGAAGCCCCCTGAACTAAACAATGGTGATCTGTCCACCACGTTAGAGAGTGTCGTACAATCGGTTTTAAAGATATTAATTGAGATATCTTTGTGTAATCCCTGCACCATTGGTTCAGCATACAGAGCTGAAGAGGTCGCATGTGAAAACGAGCAAAGGGGATCGTGTCCGATGCAGCAGTCATAAGACCTAGAATTTTCATGCATAAGGCTACCAAAGGGAATGATTGTGACTGAAGGTTTCGACAAGCTGATATCAATTTTAGACGTCTCTTGTCTGTCAAAGATAGAGTCATGGACACTGAATCTATCTGGAAACCCAAAAAGGTTACCCTTGTCTGAGGAATCAATGAACTTTTTAGTAAATTGATCCTCCAACCATGATCTTGCAGAAACAACACAAGTCGATTCGTATGAGATTCTGCTAAATGTGAAGACTGAGCAAGTACCAAGATATCGTCCAAATAAGGAAATACCACAATACCCTGTTCTGATTAAAGACAGAAGGGCACCGAGAACCTTTGTAAAAATTCTTGGAGCTGTTGCTAGGCCAAACGGCAGAGCCACAAACTGGTAATGCTTGTCTAGGAAAGAGAATCTCAGAAACTGATAGTGATCTGGATGAATTGGAATATGCAGATATGCATCCTGTAAATCTATTGTAGACATATAATGCCCTTGCTGAACAAAAGGCAGGACAGTCCTTACAGTTACCATTTTGAATGTTGGTATTCTTACATAACGATTCAATATTTTTAGATCCAGAACTGGTCTGAAGGAATTCTCCTTCTTTGGTACAATGAAGAGATTTGAATAAAACCCCAGCCCCTGTTCCAGAACTGGAACTGGCATAATTACTCCAGCCAACTCTAGATCTGAAACACATTTCAGAAATGCTTGAGCCTTTGCTGGATTTACTGGGACACGGGAAAGAAAAAATCTCTTTGCAGGAGGTCTTATCTTGAAACCAATTCTGTACCCTTCTGAAACAATGTTCTGAATCCAAAGATTGTGAACGGAATTGATCCAAATTTCTTTGAAAAAACGTAATCTGCCCCCTACCAGTTGAGCTGGAATGAGGGCCGCACCTTCATGTGGACTTAGGAGCTGGCTTTGATTTTCTAAAAGGCTTGGATTTATTCCAGACTGGAGATGGTTTCCAAACTGATACCGCTCCTGAGGATGAAGGATCAGGCTTTTGTTCCTTGTTGTGACGAAAGGAACGAAAACGATTATTTGACCTGAATTTACCTTTAGACTTTTTATCCTGAGGTAAAAAAGTTCCTTTCCCTCCAGTAACAGTTGAGATAATAGAATCCAACTGAGAACCAAATAATTTATTACCCTGGAAAGAAAGGGAAAGCAAAGTAGACTTAGAAGACATATCAGCATTCCAAGTTTTAAGCCATAAAGCTCTTCTAGATAAAATAGCTAGAGACATATACCTGACATCAACTCTAATGATATCAAAGATGGCATCACAAATAAAATTATTAGCATGTTGAAGCAGAATAATAATGCTATTAGAATTATGATCTGTAACTTGTTGCGCTAAAGCTTCCAACCAAAAAGTTGAAGCTGCAGCAACATCCGCTAAAGATATAGCAGGTCTAAGAAGATTACCTGAACACAAATAAGCTTTTCTTAGAAAGGATTCAATTTTCCTATCTAAAGGATCCTTAAAGGAAGTACCGTCTGCCGTAGGAATAGTAGTACGCTTAGCAAGAGTAGAGACAGCCCCATCAACCTTAGGGATTTTGTCCCAAAACTCTAATCTGTCAGATGGCACAGGATATAATTGCTTAAAACGTTTAGAAGGAGTAAATGAATTACCCAAATTATTCCATTCCCTGGAAATTACTTCAGAAATAGCACCAGGAACAGGAAAAACTTCTGGAATAACTACAGGAGATTTAAAAACCTTATCTAAACGTTTAGATTTAGTATCAAGAGGACCAGAATCCTCAATTTCTAATGCAATTAGGACTTCTTTAAGTAAAGAACGAATAAAGTCCATTTTAAATAAATATGAAGATTTATCAGCATCAACCTCTGAGACAGAATCCTCTGAACCAGAAGAACCACTATCAGAATCAGAATGATGATGTTCATTTAAAAATTCATCTGAACAATGAGAAGTTTTAAAAGACTTTTTATGTTTACTAGAAGGAGGAATAACAGACATAGCCTTCTTAATGGATTTAGAAACAAAATCTCTTATGTTATCAGGAACACTCTGAGTATTAGATGTTGACGGAACAGCAACAGGTAATGGAACTTTACTAAAGGAAATATTATCTGCATTAACAAGTTTGTCATGACATTCAATACAAACAACAGCTGGAGGAACAGCTACCAAAAGTTTACAGCAGATACACTTAGCTTTGGTAGCTCCAGCACCAGGCAGCGATTTTCCAGAAGTATCTTCTGACTCAGTTGCAACGTGGGACATCTTGCAATATGTAATAGAAAAAACAACATATAAAGCAAAATTAATCAAATTCCTTAAATGACAGTTTCAGGAATGGGAAAAAATGCCAGTGAACAAGCTTCTAGCAACCAGAAGCAATAAATAATGAGACTTAAATAATGTGGAGACAAAAGTGACGCCCATATTTTTTTAGCGCCAAATAAGACGCCCACATTATTTGGCGCCTAAATGCTTTTGGCGCCAAAAATGACGCCACATCCGGAACGCCGACACTTTTGGCGCAAAAGAACGTCAAAAATGATGCAACTTCCGGCGACACATATGGCGCCGGAAACAGAAAAAAAAATTTGCGCCAAAAAAGTCTGCGCCAAGAATGACGCAATAAAAAGAAGCATTTTCAGCCCCCGCGAGCCTAACAGCCCACAGGGAAAAAGTCAAATTTTAAGGTAAGAAAAAAATGATTGATTCAAATGCATTATCCCAAATATGAAACTGACTGTCTGAAAAAAGGAATGTTGAACATCCTGAGTCAAGGCAAATAAATGTTTGAATACATATATTTAGAACTTTATAAAAAAGTGCCCAACCATAGCTTAGAGTGTCACAGAAAATAAGACTTACTTACCCCAGGACACTCATCTACATGTTGTAGAAAGCCAAACCAGTACTGAAACGAGAATCAGCAGAGATAATGGTATATATAAGAGTATATCGTCGATCTGAAAAGGGAGGTAAGAGATGAATCTCTACGACCGATAACAGAGAACCTATGAAATAGACCCCGTAGAAGGAGATCATTGAATTCAAATAGGCAATAATCTCCTCACATCCCTCTGACATTCACTGCACGCTGAGAGGAAAACCGGGCTCCAACCTGCTGCGGAGCGCATATCAACGTAGAATCTAGCACAAACTTACTTCACCACCTCCATAGGAGGCAAAGTTTGTAAAACTGATTTGTGGGTGTGGTGAGGGGTGTATTTGTAGGCATTTTGAGGTTCGGGAAACTTTGCCCCTCCTGGTAGGAATGTATATCCCATACGTCACTAGCTCATGGACTCTTGCTAATTACATGAAAGAAATATCTGTTAGCTCCTGTTTTTCTAATGGGTCTTTTCATATGCAGGGAAGGGGGGGGGGAGTGTCTGATCTTTCTGTGTTCCCAGCCCATATTAGTGAGTGTCCCAGCCTAATCTCATCAACAGTGCTAAATTGGGGGCCTCTAAGTAAGGGTTTAAAAGGTTTTATACTGGATTATTAGATCAGTATCTGTGCATGTTCTTCTTTATCGGTGTCTATTACATGAAAATTGGTGTATACTGTCCCTTTAATAGCCTATAGAACATACCAAAAACTATTCCCATTTTTTCCAAAATATACTTTGTTAAATATTTTTTAAGCAGATACAACCTTGGGTTTACCTTAATATCAAGCTTCTCTTCATCAGAATTCTGACACTTTGTTCTGTGCTTCAGTGTTATGTTAATAAGACAATCTGTGACATTTATCAAAGAAGAAATGAGGCAGTCTGCTAAATTTACATTAAAGTTCACTCATTACTTTGTATGCCTTTTCACAAAATTTGCTTCCATTATAAATGATGTAGCATTTGCCTGACAACACTGGCATCACCTGTGGGTTTGTAAGGCCTATTCAGAGATTAGTTAAAGGACCTCTAAAGTCAAAATTAAAGTTTTATTGAGTTGGATAAAGCAGGCATTTTAAAACAAAAAATTCTAGTATACATTCATTATCAAAATGTGCACATTTATTTTATATGCACACTTTCTGAGGCTCTAGCTCCTACTGAGCATGTGCACAGTAAATGCATTTTGTGATTGGCTGATGGCTGTCACATGAAAGAGGGGAGGGAAAATATGATTAACTTTGAAATCTATTTTTTTTTCAATCATAGTGTAAAACAACTTTGCAATATACTTTCATTATACAACTTAAGCCTTAAAGGGTCTTAAACCAAAAAATATTTATTTAATGATTCAGTTAGAGAATACAATTTTAAACAACATTCCAACAACATTATTTAATTTGCTTAATTTATCAGAAATCCTTTGTTGAAGAAATAGCAATGCACATGGCTGAGCATATCACACAAGACATCTATGTGCAGCCACCAGTAAGGACCTTCTAAGTCTATTTAGCTTTGCTTTAAAAAAATGATATCAAGAGAATGTAGCAAATGAGATAACAGAAGTAAATTGAAAATTGCATGCTATTTCTAAATCACAAAAGAAAAAAAAGTGTGCACACACTGTAAATTTTTCTAATTAGCCTCTGCAACATTTGTCAGATAATAAACTGCAAAACAATGCAAGTTTTGTTAATATAATAACTGTGATTAACCTTTACTAGTCAAGCAATAAGTCTGGATTTACTCCTACAAATTAGTGGTGGCAGTAGTTTGGCTATTGAAAACAACTGAAGCAAACAAGTTGAACATTTGTTTTGAAAACAATTTACATTTTATTATTCATCAGGTAATCAAAGGCCAAAATGACTGTTGTCTGCGGCATTCAACTGTTTCCAGAGCCATATTTATTAGGAAAAAAGTGCAACACACAAATATCTGTGCTAATCCAGATATATAAATGCCCGTCTAGAAAAAGGACTTGATTTCAATTACTTTATATTGTTTTATAAATATTTTCTAAATATTATATAAAAATATCAATGTACTAAAACACTGTAACAGCTGTAAGTAAAACATCTGGAAGAAGCCATACAATTATTTAACAACTTTAATTGCATATACATTGCTAATTGATGTGCAGATGATATGCATTCTGTGGTAGATTCAGTTTTTGTGCCGTATGTAGTGGGAAAACTGCTGCTCCTTGAAGTCCAACAATTTTAGTTTATATTTGCCCCATATATTTTTGAGAACTGGAGGCCAGGGATATGTAATGCACTGCAATTAAACATCTAGGGATCATTGAACCGTAATGAAATCAATAGCTAAAACATTTGTAGAGAGAACAAAGGAGTGGGAAAGCAATATACCACAAAACTATACCTACAGTACATTTTACTGCCCCATTCTGCTGCCCTAGTTGGTTTAGGTAAACATGCACCCTTTTAACAAATGCCAGTATGTCATAGGTTATGATGCAGTACAGATTAGGGAGTTCACCTTATTCAGTAAATTGCAGTATTTTTAACAAGACTCATCATGAATGGAAAGGTTAGGGAATCTGGGGGCGGTAGCATACCTGCATTTTTAGATTGGGACCGTCAAAGGAGGGTTGAGACCATGACCAGGTCATGGGCTGGGCTAAAGTGTGTTGTGGGTATGGCTGGGGCATTCCTGGACAGGACTTGTTTTGAGTTAAGCTGGACTGGAGCAGTCTCTTAAAATCAGGACTTTATTTGTCCTAGTGAAGAAGCTCCAGGCTGGAAAGAGGCCAGACTTCCCAACTTGTTACAATCAGTAGCATCTGGAACAGTTGGAAGGTCTTTGTTCATGTTTTAAAGAGGGTGGGACCTGTGTTAATGGAGGCTTGCAAAAAAGGTTATAGTCAATTCTAATACCTGTATCCCTATAGATCCCTCAAAAAATAATGATCCTCCCAATACCACTATATAAAAAGGTTTACAACAGAAATTAAACAGGTATGGGGAGTACTTGCAGCATAGGTGGATGGGTTCTCTAAAATGTTATCCTTATATTAAAATAGCATAAAGTTGTTATTCCAAAAATTTCAATTTTACTTCATAAACTGACATAAAAACATCCTAAACAGCGACAGTACAGGAGATCCATCTGAAACTACAGTGCAGGTGGTATCTCACACCAAAAAAATTGCACTATCTATACCCTAAGACTAGCCCCTTGTGCTGGAGGGGCTGCGGGAGCGAGGGGACACCCATACATATATGGTGGTCATGCCCGGCCTTGAACGGCTTCTGGGCAACTATCTTCAGGCAAATGTCTACTGCCTTGCAAACGGTGATCCCAGCCTCCCCAGAGACACTCCTTTTTCTAAATCTCCCCAAGATCAAAACCACGCACAAACAATCTCTCCTACTAATAATGCTCACAGGAGCAAAGCGATTGATACCTAGAAGGTGGAAGTCAACTGACATCCCCACAGTCTTGGACTGGCGTACCACAGTGACTGACTTGCTTGCCCTAGAAAAACTACATTACCTTAAAACAAACCAAATAGAGATCTATGAGATGATGATAGCACAGTGGAAGGGAACACCGTTGTAATTAGGAAGTCTGGCGCTGCCCAGGCACAGGGCTACGAGCCACTGCTGAATGCCCCCCCTTTCCCTTTTTTTTTTTTTTTTTCCCATCTTTTCTCTTTCTCTCTTATTTCCCCTTTCCCCCTAGTCTGCTTTCTCACTTCTACTAGGCTATATTCTACTTCTCTCCGAGAGGATATTTGTATAAAATAATTAACATCAAAGGACTTTGACGTACCAGAATCTGTTCTTACAGTTGTGTTATACCTTTTAATGAGTAAAGAAGTTAAAAGAGAAAAAAAAAAAAGAGAGAGAGGTGACTTTTGCAACTACAAGCTCTCTGGAGTCATGATGGCAAAGAACAGATACGGACTTTACCAATAATCAAGTTCGCTTTGCTTGATCCGTATAGAAGAACTGTTGTCAGATGTCACTTTGATTTTTGTTGATGTTACTTATACTTGATCAATAAAAAAACAAATAAAAAAAAAAATAAAAAAAAATAAAAAAAAACATCCTAAACATCCAATAAATACAAAATAAGTAAAGTTGTGGCCACAACATAAAACATAAACTCTAATCAAAACAAATGTTCCTTGGTTTAGAGTCCTCCAAGTGTATAAACTTTGTGAGCGCAGGAATAAGTACGTAGCTGACACTTTCAATTGTCTCTATATTTTGTATTGAGAGTTTGTTTTTCAGCTGGGCTTACCCGGGGAATCTTACCAGACCTTCTGGGTGTGTAACGTGATTTGGGTGAGTGGTGATCCCTTCAACCGTTAGGCAACTTTGCACTGAGCTACTAGGAGTAAAATATTAACCTCCATGTGGTCTCTGCATCTTCCAGTCACTGCAGTGATTCAGGTCTGTGTACTCCCACACGTGTTCCTCTATCACGTTTTTGTTTTCCCCCAATCTTAAGGTCCGCTACTTGATTCCTCTCCTCTGGATGCTCTGAGCTGTTGATGCGGCAGTTGATGTTCAAAAAGCGGGTCCTCTGAACAGCATTTCATGAACGTTCACATACAGTTTAACCACCGTTGTTCCAGATCAATTACTACACGTTTTGGCGCTATTCCTGCGCCTTTATCAAGTGTAAAACTGTTAGGTGGCTGTAGGTCTTTTGTATTCCTTTTGGATCCCGCCCCTTGGTTTCCTTTGCAGGTGTAAGGTGTCATTTTTTTAAAACACTGCTCACTTAGAAAGTTGCATTGTTTCATAGTTCAATAGTAAACTCCTTAATTCCGTATAATACTTTCTTTATTTCCTTTCTAAGAAATTTTCTTAAATCACAGTCCAATTCATAAACTGTTATGAACAATCAGGGGTTTGTTAATAAATGATTTCTTACATAGAACATTTGAAATATCATAAAACTTCATAAAAATATCCTAAAAAATACATCAGTTAAATGAAATACATAAGAGAGATACATAAAAATGTCTATTTAATGTTACTTAAGTATTATTATTCTTTAATGCACATTAGGTTATTATATAAACGGATTTAGATCAAACTCGGCGTTAAGACCGTTGGGTACTAATGAGTTTAAATGAAAGATTAATTGTGCTTCAGTGTATAGTAGGTCTCTTTCCATATCACCACCCCTATTTGTTGACAATTTCTTAAGGCCCCAAAATTTCATACCAGCTGAATCCTTATTATGTTTTTCTAGGAATTGTCCTTATTATGTTTTTCTAGGAATTGTTTTGAGAGGTGATGTTTAATATTACCCCATTTTATATTTAATAGATGTTCTCTAATCCTGTCTCTGAGTGGGCGGCTCGTTTGTCCCAAATATTGAAAATCACATGGACACTGTATTAAAGGACCAGTCAACACAGTAGATTTGCATAATCAACAAATGCAAGATAACAAGGCAATGCAATAGCACTTAGTCTGAACTTCAAATGAGTAGTAGATTTTTTTCTGACAATTTTAAAAGTTATGTCTTTTTCCACTCCCCCTGTACCATGTGACAGCCATCAGCCAATCACAAATGCATACACGTACCATGTGACAGCCATCAGCCATTCACAAATGCATACACACTTATTCTTGCACATGCTCAGTAGGAGCTGGTGACTCAAAAAGATTAAATATAAAAAGACTGTGTACATTTTCTTAATGGAAGTAAATTGAAAAGTTTTTTAAAATGGCAAGCTCTATCTGAATAATGATAGTTTAATTTTGCTTGAGTGTCCATTTAAATAAACTGTATTGCTATCTGTACATCTTATGGTTTATTTCATAGTATATTCATAATAATTTTTAGTTGATTTTATTTTCTTCCCTTTTTTTCCCAAATTTACCTGCTGTGCAGCTAACGCAAGGGAAAAAACCTTGTAGTTCATTTCCCATAAGATCTTGATCTTTATTATCTTTCTTCTTAAATTGACTTGGGGCAAGGATATTCTTTAAATTACTAGCCTTTTTGAATATTATAGATGGGGAATCCTCCAAAACATCACACAATAAGGGATCCTTTTTCATAATGTGCCAATGCGTATTAAGGGTTTTCTTAATCAGTCTATAGTCCCCACTGTAGTTTGTAATAAAGGACTGGCCTCTATTGTCATTGGAAGTTTTTTCTCTTTCTATGTTACCTACAATTTCCTTAGCTCTTTTCACATTGACTTCATTATATCCTTTGGCTTTAAATTTATTTTCTAATATTTCTGCTTGTCTATAATAATCATTTGCGTTGGAACAAGTCTTACGAATTCTCAGAAATTGTCCTTTTGGGATATTATCAATCCATCTTTTTAGGTGACAACTCTCTGAGTGAATGAAATTATTTGCATCAACAGTTTTAAAATAAGTGGTTGTGGATATTTCATTATTTCTTATATCAATTTTCACATCTAAAAAAATTATAGTTTCTTTGCTACTTTCTCTTGAAAAAGAAATACCCTATTTATTCGTATTCAAATCCTTATAGAAAAAATCTAATAATTCAATATTCCCTCTCCGGATTATAAAGATGTCGCTGATAAAGCGCCTATAGAGCACAAGGTTTGCGCACCAAGGGAATTGAAAAATATGTTTTTGTTCGAGTAACCCCGTAAATAAATTGGCATAACTGGGCGCAAACCTTTTGCCCATAGCTGTACCCTTTGAAGATAATAATGGCCATTGAAATAATTATTTCTAAGAATAAATTAAATACAGTTAATAATAAAATCTATTTGTGTATTTTCCATTTCAAAATCATTTGTTAAATAGTATTTAACTGCTTTATTGCCCAGATGATGAGCAATACGGTGTATAAAGAATTAACGTCTAAAGTCACAAGGGTATAATTATCATTCCATGTAATATCTTTCAGATAATTTAGGAAATCAGTGGTATCTTTTAAGTAAGATGGTAGATTATGTACATATGTTTGTAAAAATGTATCTATATATTGAGACATGTTACTAGTTAAAGAGCCTATGCCTGATATGATTGACAGCCCTGGTGCTCTATCTAGGGACTTATGAATCTTAGGCAAGTAATAAAAGACTGGTGTCTTTGGGAGTCCATTCAGTAGAAATGTATATTCATTTAGGTTAATAATACCCTCATTTTTCACTCTTTTAATTAACTCATTAAATGCCATACATTGGGTTCTTATAGGATTAAAGTTTAGTGTTTTATAGGTATTCTTGTCTCCCAATAACCTATTAGCTTCTTCTAAGTAATCTATTGTATTGAGGATTACTATCCCCCACCCTTGTCCGCAGGTTTTATAGTAAGTATAGGGTCATTTTTTAGATCCATTAGTACAGTTCTTTCTTTTCTAGTCAAATTAGTATGTATTGCATTTTTTGGTATATTATTTTGTATATCCTATTTCACCAATTTCTCAAATAATTCTAGGTGTTTCCCTTTGTCTTGGGTGGGGTAATATTTTGACTTTTGAGAGAGGTGTGGACAAAAATCTTTTTTTTCTTGAATTGTTACATTAGTGCAAATCGTTCTTTCTACTGGATTTTTTATAAAATGCTTTTTTAGGGTTAATTTACGTACAGATTGATTTATGTTGATTATTGGTTCAAATTTATTCAATCTTCACGTTGGTGTGAAGGATAAGCCTTTATTCAATATCCTTTCTTGATCTTTATTTAGTTCTACACTACTTAAATTGAAAATATCCTTTATAGTCGGTTCCTGACTTTCTACCTTGATCTTTTGTAGTTCTTTTGTTCTTCCCCCTTCTCTACATCCTCTAGGTGTCTTTTCATTTGCGTTTCTTTTCTTTTTGTATTCTCCTGATAAATTTGTCTTGATGTCCCTGATCTTTGGGGACACTCCTCTAAAGAAGTATTCTCCAAATTAGTACTCTCTTGAGTTAATGGAGGCTTGGTTTTGTTGCATTATAACCTGAAAGGAACATTGCACGGACAAGGCATGTCATGACTGTGATCACTGCAGCAGAACTTGAAGTGATGAATATGTATTTGAAAATGTGGAATGAGTGTAGCAGTTTTCTTCCTTGAGGTACAAAGAATAATGTTATCTCATCAAAGTCTGAAATAATTATTGTAGTATCAGCAACGTCTTTGTAAAGTCAGATATAAAAGGTGGACAGGATTGCTGGACTAAGGTCCCAGTCTGGAATAAGTCTACAAACTTGAAATCTGTTATTTGCCAATACAGGGCCAGATTACGAATGGAGCGCAAATTAACACTTCTGCTCGAGTGTTAATTGTGCTAGAAGTAAGCTTTTTGCGCTTAAGTTACGAGTTGAAAGTAAACTGTTTTCGCTCTTGTACTAACCCGACAAGCGCAAAAAGCTGAATTTAGAATACCAGTTGCACATTCACATATTCCCCCATAGAAGTCAACGGAGAAAAAATAGTGAAAGAATACCTAACACCCGAGTCTTGCGCAAACCCGATTGCATATCCTCATGTGCGCTCACCATGAAAATATGAATATTTCACATTCCAATGTTCTTCACATAGAAGAATATGTTCTATTTATTCATAAATACATATTTCTACATATATCTGATCGTATTTCGGTACAATATATATCTATACCTAATATATATACAGTACATGATTACATATAGTTATAGATTCATACAGATATATATTATCAATACATAGAACATATTCTGCTATGTGCAAACATTGGAATGTGAAATATTTACAGTAAATACACAGTATAACACTTTATTAAATATAAATATTGCATAAATATGCTTTAACATGTTTTCATCTACTTAGCTGCAAAGGGCACCAATGCATATATATGTATACATATGTATCTATGTGTTTATATGTGTATATATGTCTGTAAATACATATATACACATATAAATACATATGTACACACACACACATACATATATATATATATATATATATATATATATATATATATAAAACATATCATAATTATTCCAGCACAAATCACAATTGTGCTTATTTTAACTTGTAATACCAGTGGTAAGCCCAACGAGTAAAAACCCTAATGGTAAACCCTTGCGCTCCACTTGTAATCTGGCGCACAATGTGGAAGTTCAAGTATATTGCATTAAAGTGTTCCCATCTATGATACAGGCAGAACTGAATTTGTCAGCAGGAAAAAATAGCTGCCAAATATACAAAACAAATACGCAGTTGCTGAGTATAACTAAAAATGTGAAAAAGATCTTAATATTGGTATACTAAGTGGTACAGTACAAATATTAAAAAGCAAGTCTTTCATGTTAGTTGAAATCCTTCATTAAAAGGTTTAATTTGTTTTTCAGCAGATTAAAAGACATGTGGTCAATGTGCCTTTCCTTATGAGTCTCTCCTTTATTTTCCTTTATTTTCATCTTCCTCTGTGTTTGCTACTGTAATAGGAATGCATAATGCAAAACAAAATTTGAGATGTATTATTTATGTTATAGTTTGGATTATAGATGGATTAGGATATTTAAATCCGCATCTGCAACAAATTGCTGTTATCTGATTATTTATGTATAATACATTATGAAGATTAGATTCCAATACTATCTTTTCTGTGGTATATATTTCAAAACACAATTAAAAAAGTTACAAAAAAAAGGTTTAATTTATATAAACCAATATAAAATTCTTTCCATATATAAGTCCTTATGGAATCTATATCCAGCAGCACCAAAGAAAAAGCTGTATTAAAGCATGATTGGAATATCTAAGTATAAGTGCTATGTGCTTACTCATATTTGAGGAGATCTCCTTTCTGCACACCACTGGCACTACCACTATGTACACTGCACTGTTCCTTGTACTCAGCTCAAGGCTGTAAACCTGGGGTCAGGATATCTGGCAATTCAGCTGTTTGTACCTACAGAAGCCTCCATGAATCAAACAAATAAGCAATTTGTTTTGGCTTCAAAACAAGCATTTGTCAAGCTCATTATTCTACCTACAAAATAATTAGATGCCCATAGGCACCTTCTTTCTGATGGATTATAGTCCAGTCCTCCATTTAGTTTCTTAAATTCTGTGCGCGCTACACTTGGCTGCAAAACAGAAGCCAAACTTGGATTTTTTTTTTAAATGAAGATATAGACCACCTGGGCACTGCTAAAGTGTTTGACCACTTTATATGTAACCAGCTGTCCCTAGTAGAAGAGATCAGATAAGGGAAACCTGGGCATCAACATGGCAGGGCCCATTACTTTATAGAAACTCAGGGAAATTGTAATGTGCCCAATTTTCAGAGTTAAAGTGATGATAAGTTTCAGACATTAAGAATGTTGCAATGAGAAATTTATTAGTGTACAAGCAAAACTCCATAATTATTTTTTTAAAGTGTGTGTGTGTATATATATATATATATATATATATATATAGAGAGAGAGAGAGAGAGAGAGAGAGAGAACGAGAGAGAGAGAAAGAGAGAGTGTATATATATATATATATATATATATATATATATATATATATATATATATATAGAAAAAATAAAAGATTTATAATGTTACTTAGTATCTTCTGTTTCTCCACCCCCTTCATTTCCTATTTTTGGCAGGTCTGTGACATAGAGAGCAGTCCCACCCACTCTCTTCATAGGCTTTCTAAGGGGTTTAAAAGGGTTGGACTTTAAGAGTGCCATATGACACACAAACTGATTGGAGTTCACCATAGTGGGCCAGGGCCGTCTTTAATATTGACTGGACCCTGGGCAAACATTTTCTTGCCCCCCCCCCCCATGCAATTTCGATCTCCACCCCAACATCCCAAAAAAACAAATAAATCAATGTAATTTATCATTTTAATTTATAATTTTCTATTTTTTTTTTTAATTATTAGCCCAGCAGTGGATCATCCACTGCTGGACTAATCATTAAAACAAAACAAAAATTAAATAAATTGCAATATGTGAAACTGGACCTAAGTAGTACTAATAAGTATAAATTCCTCCACTGTGAATTAATTTAATATGCTTTTGAATGTGATTCTGGTGTGAGGTTAGCTGGTTTAAGAGATTTAGGGCAGCCAACAGGAGCAAAGCAAGGTAAATACCGAGGAGGAAGCATGGAGGTGCAGACACATATAAGTTTATTGACTGGAACAGCAGAACTACTATAGGAAACTAAAATCTGAGACAGGGAGAAAAAAAAAAACTATAAAAATAAACCTTACCTTAATGTGTGAAGTATCAGCAGCATGACATTATACATCAGCCACAGCAGCACATGCCACTTCTTTGCTAGGAACAAGTTCTGATGCAGTGACCTTTTCTGATGCAGTGGGATTGGCTGGATGTTGAGTTAGTAGGGCTTAGCATTCAGTGCTGCACTGTGCACATCTAAAACAGCACATGGCACTAGCTTGGCATGTCACATGACACCAGCACATTCTGGCACAGTTTCTTACAAATAAATATAAGCAGAGAACTTTTGACTGTGACAGTATTAGGACTGACTGTGTGTCCCCCTTATGTCACATGACATCAGCAGCCTGGCATGAACTAAAAAAAAATTATTCTTTTTTTTAGGAATCTTGGGCCCCTCAACAAAGACTGGGCCCTGGTCAGCTGCCCCTTTTGCACTGTGTTAAAGACGGCCCTGTAGTGGGCCGGCATAACGTTGTAATAGAAGCATTACTATAGACACAGATTTATGCCTTTTCACAGATAGATTAAAGAGAGAAAAAAAGGTACACATATACTTTTTTAAATGGCAAATGTTACATGTATGGCATTTGATTAGCTAAAATTTATCATCACTTTAAACCACAGGAAAATGGCACAAAACAAACAATGAAAGTTTATTGCAAAGATTTTTACTGCACATAAATTATTATCTTACGCTACAATCTCAAAGTGTTCCATGTCCTATACCAGTAATGGTATAATTAACAAAATGCCAACCACTAGATAGCTGTCCTGTTTATAGTGATTAAAGGGACAGTCTAGTCAAAATTGAACTTTCATGATTCAGATAGGACATGAAATTTCACTTTTGTCATCAAATTTGCTTTGTTCTTTTGGTATTTGTTTTTGAAAGCTAAACCTAGGTAGACTCAAACTGATTTCTAAACCGTTGAAAATTGCCTCTTATCTCAGTGCATTTTGACAGTTTTTCACAGTTAGTGCTAGTTCTTGTGTGTCATATAGATAACATTGTTCTAATTCCATGGAGTTATTTAGGAGTCAGCACTGATTGGCTAAAATGCATGTCTGTCAAAAGCACTGAGATAAGGGGGCAGTCTGTAGAGGTTTAGATACAAGGTAATCACAGAGGTAATAAGTGTATAACTATAACAGTGTTGGTTATGCAAAATAAAGGGGTTATGTATCTTTTAAAACAATATACGGTACATTTTCAAGTATACTGTCCCTTTTAAATTAGTATGTTTTATAATTGTCCACTTCTATTATCATGTTTGTTTTGTTCACTTGGTATCCTTTGTTGAAGAGTAAATCTAGGAAGGCTGATAGCAGCTCAGGAGCATGCATGTGTCTTTAGCATTCTATGGCAGCAGTGTTTGGAACTATGTATAACATTGCTATAAACACTGCTGCCAAATGGCTAAAGACACGTGCACGCTCCTGAACTCACCTTGGATTAGCCTTTAAGAAAGGATACCAAAAGAACTAAGCAAAATAGAAAATAGAAGTGAACTGGAAAGTTATTTAAAATGTCATGAATATCTAATACATGTAAGCTTAATTTTTATTTTACTGTCCCTTTAAGTATAGCCCACGGCTTAGTGTTTTTTTTTAATTATTTATTACAATGAAACAGACTATTTAATATCCCTTTAATACATTGTCTACTTCAAGGTTGTACTTGAGAACACATTTAAAAATTTGAATTTAGTGTAAACAAATTACACATTGCCATAAAACAAAATACAATTTAAACAGTGATTGGATTCTAGTATGATGATATGATAATTGTTTTTTGTTTGTTTTTTAGCGTTTGCTTCTTCATTAAAAAAACGAAGGAAATCAAATAGATCTGATGCTTAGTGAAGTCTGTATTTAGATTGTGCTATTTTGGCAAGGCTTTGATGTTTCAATCCTCTTAGGTGTTATTTTGTTCTTCATCAATCTGATGTTGTCATTATCTAAGCAATTACTTTTACATAATGTTTCACTAGGGCCTTCCCTGCATTTAATATCTGCAGTGAACCAGAAGTTCGGGTTTGGAGCTTTAGAAATCATTAATAGCTGAAATATTTAAAAACAATATGTTGAGTTTTTTTTACCAAGTGCAAAATATATGGTTTTGTTTAGTATCTGAGATTTCTGTAGCTATTATATCAAGTAGCTTTAGCCAAGATCATGACCAATATCTTTGTGGCTAAAAATTATCCAGACACTCTACTGATTAAGATCTCTAAGATCTACAGCTAATGTGATATACTGACTGTGCTATATGTTTTTCTAGCAGTTATGCCTATTTGTCAGTTACAGTATTTGACAGCAGTGAGAGTACAGACTTGAATTCCGTTGACAGATAAGGGCGATTGCTACTGTCAGACCTATCGTTAAACATTTTAAGATTTGTAGTCCAGAGTTTTTCATTTACTAGAAAAGAGATGCTTAAAAATAGCATTAGGAACAGTGTAAAATCACCTGACAACTTACACTTAGCTAAAAGTCTCTGTGATGTTCTGAAAGATTTTCTTTTCTAATAGCTTAGCAGCAAATGAAAAAGGAATCTGCGTAACCTTTAAAGGCACATTTCTCTACTATTATAGGTATTTGTAATGTATCTGTTATTTATTTATTTGTTTTATTGTTGTAATAAAAAAAAGCACTAAGCAGTGTTATACTTAGAATACATTACAGAATGTATTATTCATCATTTTTGTAAGTATTTAGCTTGTATTTCTTTTTTAACTTCACCCGTGACAGGTTCATTAATTTCCTGTCAATTGGTGGGGTCGCTATAGCAAGGCAAAGTTACCATTTTTCTTTGAAGTGTTGCTGGGAGACATCTAATCTTGCTGCAGTCAGATTATTGCCAGTATTGATTAGATTACATTTGCTGCAAAAATAATGTGATAATAAGACGAGAAGTTAAAGGGACAGTAAACACCAAAAATGTTATTGTTTAAAAAGCTAGATAATCCCTTTATTTACCATTGCCCAGTTTTGCATAACCAATACTTCTATATTAAAGGGCCATGATACCCAAATGTTTAAACACTTGAAAGTTATGCAGCATAGCTGTAACACGCTGACTAGAAAATAATCACCTGAACATCTCTATGTAAAAAAGGAAGATATTTTACCTCAAAATGTCCTAAGTATTCACATCCCATTGTAAAGGACTTTAAGCAGCAGATCAGTATGCCTGTCCCGGGACAGGCAAGGGAGCGAGCTTCATGCACACTCATCTTATTTCCCTATTCAGTTTAAGGAGGTTTACTATGAAATCTCATGATAGTTAAGTGAAATCTCATGAGATCACAGTAAAAGAGTTCATGATCTCAGCAGTGCTGATGCTAATTGGCAGTAACTGAGAGATACAATTTTACAGACTACTTACTCTGGTGAGCTGAGGAAGTTGTGAGGTAAAATATCTTCATTTTTTAAATAGAGATGCTCAGGTGATATTTTCCTGTCAGCTTTTTACAGTTATACTGAATCACTTTCAAGTGATATAGCATATGAGTATTATTTATGTCCCTTTAATATACTTTTTACCTCTGTTATTTACCTTGTATCTAAGCTTCTGCCTCCTTATCTCAGATCTTTTGACAGACTTTCATTTCAGGCAATTAGTGTTGACTCTTGAATAACTCCACGGGTGTGAGCCCAGTGTTATCTATATGACACACATGAACTAATGCCCTCTAGCTGTGAAAACTGTCAAATGCATTCAGATAAAAGGTGATCTTCAAGGGCTTAGAAATTAGCATATAAGCCTATCTAGGTTTAGCTTTCAACTAAGAATACCAAAAGAACAAAACAAATTTGATGATAAAAGTAAAATTGATAAAAGTTGTTAAAAATTACACGCCCTATCTGAATCATGGAAGTTTCATTTGGACTTTACTGTCCCTTTAAAGAGACATTAAAGTGAATGTAAAGTTTGACGAATGTGTGCCCGGCTTTTAAAAATCCTATTAAAAACTGGAGCACTTTCATTCATCAAACTTTACATTTCACTTGTTTTGTTAAAATACCTTCTATTCTTGAAAGACGCTCCAGCGCTCCCCCGCCCGTTGCAAGTCTCTTCATATGTCAAAAATGACGAATCTGGCTTCCTCCAATCACGGCTTGGCCTCAGGCAAGTTTGCTAGGGGGGGAAGCCATGATTGGAGGAAGCCGGATTTGTCATTGCTGACGTATCAAGAGACTTGCGACGGGCGGGGGAAGCGCTGGAGCAGCTTTCAAGAATAAAAGATAAGTATTTTAACAAAACGAGTGAAATGTAAAGTTTGATGAATGAAAGTGCCCCTGCTTTTAATAGGATTTTTAAAAAACGGGCACACATTCGTCAAACTTTACATTCACTTTAAACCCAAAAAATGTCTTTCGTGATTCAGATAGAGAACACAATTTTAAACAGCAGATCAACTTACTTCTATTATTTAATTTGCTTTATTTTTTAGATATCCGTTGAAGAAATAGCGATGCACATGGGTGAGACAATCACACAAGGCATCTATGTGCAGCCACCAATCAGCAGCTACTGAGCCTATCTAGATATGCTTTCCAACAAAGCAAGAGAATACAGCAAATTAGATAATAGAAGTAAATCAGAAAGCTGTTTAAAATTGCATGTTATTTCTAAATCATGAAAGACAAAATTTGGGTTTCAATGTCCCTTTAAGTTCTGCAATGTCTGCTCTGTTATCTAGCTGCAGGCAGTGGCTACACTGCTCAGTTAGCAAGAAAACAAGTAAGTTGCTTGCTGTTTTCTTTTAGCACAATCTGACCTAGATTTGGAGTTTGGCGTTAGCCATGAAAACCAGAGTTAGAGGCTCCTAACGCTGGTTTTAGGCTACCGCCGGTATTTGGAGTCACTCAAAATAGGGTCTAACGCTCACTTTTCAGCCGCGACTTTTCCATACCGCAGATCCCCTTACGTCAATTGCGTATCCCTCTTTTCAATGGGATTTTTCTAACTCCGGTATTTAGAGTTGTTTCTGAAGTGAGCGTTAGACATCTAACGACAAAACTCCAGCCGCAGGAAAAAAGTCAGTAGTTAAGAGCTTTCTGGGCTAACGCCGGTTTCTAAAGCTCTTAACTACTGTACTCTAAAGTACACTAACACCCATAAACTACCTATGTACCCCTAAACCGAGGTCCCCCCACATCGCCGACACTCGAATACAATTTTTTAACCCCTAATCTGCCGACCGCCACCTACGTTATCCTTATGTACCCCTAATCTGCTCCCCCTAACACCGCCGACCAATGTATTATATTTATTAACCCCTAATCTGCCCCCCTCAACGTCGCCTCCATCTGCCTACACTTATTAACCCCTAATCTGCCGACCGCAAAGCGCCGCCACCTACGTTATCCTTATGTACCCCTAATCTGCTGCCCCTAACACCGCCGACCCCTGTATTATATTTATTAACCCCTAATCTGCACCCCTCAACGTCGCCTCCATCTGCCTACACTTATTAACCCCTAATCTGCCGACCGCAAAGCGCCGCCACCTACGTTATCCTTATGTACCCCTAATCTGCTGCCCCTAACACCGCCGACCCCTATATTATATTTATTAACCCCTAATCTGCCCCCCACAACGTCGCCTCCACCTGCCTACACTTATTAACCCCTAATCTGCTGAGCGGACCTGAGCGCTGCTATAATAAAGTTATTAACCCCTAATCCGCATCACTAACCCTATAATAAATAGTATTAACCCCTAATCTGTCCTCCCTACAATCGCCGACACCTAACTTAAATTATTAACCCCTAATCTGCCGACTGGAGCTCACCGCTACTCTAATAAATGTATTAACCCCTAAAGCTAAGTCTAACCCTAACACTAACACCCCCCTAAATTAAATATAATTTACATCTAACGAAATTAATTAACTCTTATTAAATAAATTATTCCTATTTAAAGATAAATACTTACCTGTAAAATAAATCCTAGTATAGCTACAATATAAATTATAATTATATTATAGCTATTTTAGGATTAATATTTATTTTACAGGTAACTTTGTATTTATTTTAACCAGGTACAATAGCTATTAAATAGTTAAGAACTATTTAATAGCTAAAATAGTTAAAATAATTACAAAATTACCAGTAAAATAAATACTAACCTAAGTTACAATTAAACCTAACACTACACTATCAATAAATTAATTAAATAAACTACCTACAATTACCTACAATTAACCTAACACTACACTATCAATAAATTAATTAAATACAATTCCTACAAATAAATACAATTAAACCTAACACTACACTATCAATACATTAATTAAATACAATATCTAAAAATAACTAAATGAAATAAACTAACTAAAGTACAAAAAATAAAAGAGAACTAAGTTACAAAAAATAAAAAAATATTTACAAACATAAGAAAAATATTACAACAATTTTAAACTAATTACACCTACTCTAAGCCCCCTAATAAAATAACAAAGCCCCCCAAAATAAAAAATGCCTTACCCTATTCTAAATTACTAAAGTTAAAAGCTCTTTTACCTTACCAGCCCTGAACAGGGCCCTTTGCGGGGCATGCCCCAAGAAGTTCAGCTCTTTTGCCTGTAAAAAAAAACATACAATACCCCCCCCAACATTACAACCCACCACCCACATACCCCTAATCTAACCCAAACCCCCCTTAAATAAACCTAACACTAAGCCCCTGAAGATCATCCTACCTTGTCTTCACCTCACCGGGTATCACCGATCCGTCCTGGCTCCGATACCTTCATCCAACCCAAGCGGGGGCTAGACATCCACTGAAGAAGTCCAGAAGAGGGTCCAAAGTCTTCATCCTATCCGGGAAGAAGAGGCGATCCGGACCGGCAACCATCTTGATCCAAGCGGCATCTTCTATCTTCATCCGATGACGACCGGCTCCATCCTGAAGACCTCCACCGCGGACCCATCTTCTTCCGGCGATGTCCAACTAAAGAATGACGGTTCCTTTAAGGGACGTCATCCAAGATGGCGTCCCTCGAATTCCGATTGGCTGATAGGATTCTATCAGCCAATCGGAATTAAGGTAGGAATATTCTGTTTGGCTGATGGAATCAGCCAATCAGAATCAAGTTCAATCCGACTGGCTGATCCAATCAGCCAATCAGATTGAGCTCGCATTCTATTGGCTGTTCCGATCAGCCAATAGAATGCAAGCTCAATTTGATTGGCTGATTGGATCAGCCAATCGGATTGAACTTGATTCTGATTGGCTGATTCCATCAGCCAAACAGAATATTCCTACCTTAATTCCGATTGGCTGATAGAATCCTATCAGCCAATCGGAATTCGAGGGACGCCATCTTGGATGACGTCCCTTAAAGGAACCGTCATTCTTTAGTTGGACGTCGCCGGAAGAAGATGGGTCCGCGGTGGAGGTCTTCAGGATGGAGCCGGTCGTCATCGGATGAAGATAGAAGATGCCGCTTGGATCAAGATGGTTGCCGGTCCAGATTGCCTCTTCTTCCCGGATAGGATGAAGACTTTGGACCCTCTTCTGGACTTCTTCAGTGGATGTCTAGCCCCCGCTTGGGTTGGATGAAGATATCGGAGCCAGGAAGGATCGGTGATACCCGGTGAGGTGAAGACAAGGTAGGATGATCTTCAGGGGCTTAGTGTTAGGTTTATTTAAGGGGGGTTTGGGTTAGATTAGGGGTATGTGGGTGGTGGGTTGTAATGTTGGGGGGGGGTATTGTATGTTTTTTTTTACAGGCAAAAGAGCTGAACTTCTTGGGGCATGCCCCGCAAAGGGCCCTGTTCAGGGCTTGTAAGGTAAAAGAGCTTTTAACTTTAGTAATTTAGAATAGGGTAGGGCATTTTTTAATTTGGGGGGCTTTGTTGTTTTATTAGGGGGCTTAGAGTAGGTGTAATTAGTTTAAAATTGTTGTAATATTTTTCTTATGTTTGTAAATATTTTTTTATTTTTTGTAACTTAGTTCTTTTTTATTTTTTGTACTTTAGCTAGTTTATTTAATTGTATTTATTTGTAGGAATTGTATTTAATTAATTTATTGATAGTGTAGTGTTAGGTTAATTGTAGGTAATTGTAGGTAGTTTATTTAATTAATTTATTGATAGTGTAGTGTTAGGTTTAATTGTAACTTAGGTTAGTATTTATTTTACAGGTAATTTTGTAATTATTTTAACTATTTTAGCTATTAAATAGTTCTTAACTATTTAATAGCTATTGTACCTGGTTAAAATAAATACAAAGTTACCTGTAAAATAAATATTAATCCTAAAATAGCTATAATATAATTATAATTTATATTGTAGCTATATTAGGATTTATTTTACAGGTAAGTATTTATCTTTAAATAGGAATAATTTATTTAATAAGAGTTAATTAATTTCGTTAGATGTAAATTATATTTAATTTAGGGGGGTGTTAGTGTTAGACTTAGCTTTAGGGGTTAATACATTTATTAGAGTAGCGGTGAGCTCCAGTCGGCAGATTAGGGGTTAATAAGTGTAGGCAGGTGGAGGCGACGTTGTGGGGGGAAGATTAGGGGTTAATAAATATAATACAGGGGTCGGAGGTGTTAGGGGCAGCAGATTAGGGGTACATAAGGACAACGTAGGTGGCGGCGCTTTGCGGTCGGCAGATTAGGGGTTAATTATTGTAGGTAGCTGGCTGCGACGTTGTGGGGGGCAGATTAGGGGTTAATAAATATAATATAGGGGTCGGCGGTGTTAGGGGCAGCAGATTAGGGGTACATAGGGATAATGTAAGTAGCGGCGGTTTACGGAGCGGCAGGATAGGGGTTAAAAATAAAATGCAGGTGTCAGCGATAGCGGGGGCGGCAGATTAGGGGTTAATAAGTGTAAGGTTAGGGGTGTTTAGACTCGGGGTACATGTTAGAGTGTTAGGTGCAGACGTAGGAAGTGTTTCCCCATAGCAAACAATGGGGCTGCGTTAAGAGCTGAACGCAGCTTTTTTGCAGGTGTTAGGTTTTTTTTCAGCTCAAACAGCCCCATTGTTTCCTATGGGGGAATCGTGCACGAGCACGTTTTTGAGGCTGGCCGCGTCCGTAAGCAACTCTGGTATTGAGAGTTGAAGCTGCGTTAAAAATGCTCTACGCTCCTTTTTTGGAGCCTAACGCAGCCTTTATGTGGACTCTCAATACCAGAGTTATTTTTATGGTGCGGCCAGAAAAAAGCCGGCGTTAGTTTTTCGGGTCGTTACCGACAAAACTCCAAAACTAGCCGTTAGTTTCTTTTTATGTTACTTATGATTGAACATAATTTTTTAATACTAAAGGAGCACTGTTTCATACTAAAGGAGCACATTTAAAGCCTGCAATTAATAGTAGAATGATTGGAGAAAACAATCAAGCTACACATTCATGACATTACTTCTAATAATAATAGAAAAAGAAGATGAGAGCACTGCTGACAAGCATAGTGTGTGGTACTTGCTACAAAATACTTTAAGTAGGCACAGGTGTGATAAACATTTGTTGTCAAGCTCCTGAGAATGTTTTAAAAAATGGAAATATAGATTACCTGTATTGAATTTATTATTTTGCATTCTATTATTTATAATTTATTTTTATAGCACTGCCAGCTCTGTAGCGCTGGGTACAGAGATAGTGGTATACAATGAAAAGATTTGTGATACAAATATATAACAAACTAAACAAAACTAGTACAGGGGGAGGAGGGTCCTGTTCCGGAGAGCTTACAATCTACAGGTTGAGGGTGCAGAGACAAAAGGTTTTGGGTAGCTTGTTACGTGGATTGTAGTTGTAGCAACAGGTCCAAGCAATTCAAGATTTGTTTTAGCTAGGATAAAAAGCTGAGGAGAGATGGTAAGCTTCTCTGAATAGGTGGCTTTTCAAAGAGCGTCTGAAGCTACACAAGGTTGCAGTCAGTCTTATGGAATGGAGTAGAGAGTTCCAGATGACAGGAGCAGTGCATAAGAAGTTTTGAAGGCATGATAAGTACATAGACATAATAGGAGTGGAGAGACATAGGTCAGAGGTTGATTGGAGAGGACGGCTTGAGGAATATTTGAAGATGAGAGAGGAAATATATTTGGGAGTGAGGTTATTGAATGCATTACAGGTTAGGGTTAATACTTTGAATTGTATTCTGGGGTGTATAGGGAGCCAGTGTAAAGATTGGCAGAGTGGAGCAGCTTTATGTAGATGGGCGACTTAGGTGGATGAGTTTAGCTGAAGCATTCATGATAGATTGAAGGGGGGGAGTAGCAGTGTTTGAGAAGGCCATTAAGTAGATTACAGTAGTCAATGGCACAATGTGGGAATGAATTAGTATTTTTGTGGTTTCTTGATTAAGGAAAGGTTGAATTATGGAGATGTTGCGTAGGTCTGCACGGCAGGAATTGTTGAGAGCTTGAAAATGTGGAGTGAATGTGAGCTTAGAGTCAAGCGTGACCACAGGACA